>NC_090390.1:76968294-77268294 GCF_036365525.1 Heterodontus francisci
GGCAATTTACAATGGCCAATTTACCTATCATCTAAGTCTTTGGCGGTGGGAGGAAACCGGAGCACCCGACGAAAACCCACGCAGTCACAGGGAGAACTTGCAAACTCCACACAGACAGTACCCAGAATCGAACCCGGGTTCCTGGAGCTGTGAGGCTGCGGTGCTAACCACTGTGCCGCCCATTTCTGTTTGTGGGAGCTTGCTGTGTGCAAATATGCTTCCACAATTCCTACACTGCAACAGTGGCTATGCTTCAAAAAGGTTACTCATTGGCTGTAGAGTGCTTTGGGACATCCTGTGGTTGGGAAAGGCATCATATAAATGCAAGCGCTTTCTTTCTTTGCTTTGTTTCCTTCCCTTTTCTGTCCTCTCCTTTTGGGCTCGGACGTAGTCACACAGGAGCCATCATCTCTCAGGTACTTTGTCATATTATCTCTTCATATGTGTATCTGGACAATGACTGTCAACAGTCTATTCAAGCGTGAGGCACCATAGCAGATCCTGTCCTTACTCAATGTGTGTTTATATACATATATATATATATATATATAATGTCATCAGAAGTAACTGTATACCAACCAGAAGTGGAATCGCTGCTCAACTTGTTTTTCTTCTCTAATTAAAATGTGTCAATTGCAGCCAAGCCTGCAAATTCAAAAAAGTGGCAGTGAAATACAGGAATAGGGAGGAGCTTCATTTCCCCCTGATAACAAAACATTGCTATGAATGCACTGATTGAACCAGAGAAGTCACTATTCCTCAGAAACCACCTCACTCCTCCAAAATCTGGAGGACACTATCTGCTTCTTTGTAGTCCTGCACCTGTCTACCTTCTGTGACTTGCTCAAGAATAGATCCTACCTACCAGTCAATTGCTATCCATTTGATATCAACTTACATGAACTGGTGTTTTATGCCTTCAACTTTAGTGCACTTCAGTGCCAACTTAACCCTCTCTATCTCTCCTCTGCCCCTCCCCCCTCCCCCACCCCAGAAAAAAAAATTGATTGTCACTGCAGGAAGTGGGAAAAAAATCCAGGACTTCCACTCCCATTGACTAGATAGTACCTGCTACTGGAAAATGCACATCTGGAAAGGATTGGGCTCAGTTGTGATGATCCTCACGTACATTATATGAAGGTTGGCCAACTGGTTGAAGTACCTTACAGTCATGGACCATGTTGCTGTTGCTACTAAGATCATCTAACTCAAGACAGGGGACCAAACTTAAGACTTCCATGGCCTGAATGGATCCCTACTACAATGGGGTGGTCGGGCGGGGGGAGTGGGGATTGCGTGTTGCTGGGTGAGCTGGAGTATCATTTTAACAATGTTGGTGGTAATGCTGCCTCGAGAATCAGAGGATTATGAGATCAAGCCTCACGTGAGGGCCTGAACGTAGAATGGGAGCCGATACTTTTAGTATAGTATTGAGAGGTATGGCATTGTTGACTAGCCTTGTCTTTTGGTGAAGAAGAGCTGGGAGTTCATGTGATGTCCTTCCTCACCCAAAATGGGGGAGAAATTCAACATCGTTGACATCACAGTGACTGCACTTTACAAGTAATTCACTGGATGGTAGCAGCTGTGTCCCAGTTGGTAGCACTCTTGCCTCTGAGTCACAAGGTTCTGGGTTCAAGTCCCACTCCAGAACTTAAACACAAACATCAAACCTAACACTCCAGTGCAGTATTGATGGAGTGCTACACTGTTGGAGGTGCTGTCTTTCAGATGAGATGATAAATCACAGCCCCAGCTCCTTGCTCAGGTGACTGTAAAAGATCTCATGTCACTATTTCAAAGAAGAGCAAGGGAATTACCCCTGGTGCTGTCGCCAATATTTATCCCTCAATCAACATCACAAAGACAGATTGCCTGGTCATTATACATTGCGCTCTGTGGGAGCTTGCTGTGCGCATACTCACTGCTGCATTTCCTGCATTACAACAGTGACTACACTTCGAAAAAGTACTTCATTGGCTGTAAAGCACTTTGAGACGTCTGGTGGTCGTGAAAAGTGCTCTATCAACGTAAGGCCCTCTTTCTTTTAATTTATAACAGGATAATAGTCTGTAAATACAGGTTTGCTCTCTCAGATGGACGTAAAAGATCCCATGACACTATTTGAAAGAGCAGGGGAATTATCCCCAGTGTTCTGGCCCAATATTTATCCTTCAACCAATGTCACAAAACAGTTTATCTGGTCACAATCACATTGCTGTTTGTGGGAGTTTGCTCTGCTTAAAATGGCTGCCATGTTTCCTACATAAGATCAGTGACAACACTTCAAAAGTACTTCAGCAGCTGTCTAGCACTTTGGGACATCCTTAGGTTGTGAAAGACACTACAGAGATGCAAGTCTTGCCTTTTTTCTTTAAACTTTTATAATGTCAACCCTATTCATGTGATTTACTATTTCATTTGTGTACCTCAGACAGAAAATATGAAATTTGTGGACAGCAACGACAACTTGTATTAATACAGCGCCGTTAATGTCATAAAACGTCGAAGGTGCTTCACAGGAGCATGACAAAGCAAGATGTGACACCGAGCCACAATTAGGAAAGGTGGCCAAAAGCTTGATCAAATGTGCGTCTTAAAGGAGGAAAGAGAGGTTAAGGGATGGAATTCCAGAGTTGAGGACCTAGACAGCTGATGGTACAGCCACCACTACTGGAGTGATTAAAATCAGAGATAATCAAGAGTCCAGAATTAGAGGACAGAATAAGATATCTCAGAGGGTTGTGGAACTGGACGGGATTATAGTTAGGGAGGGGCCAGGCCCTGGAGGAATTTGTTTAAGTGGGAACCAGTGTAGGATAGCGAGCACAGGGTGATGAGTGAACAGGACTTGGTGCGTGTTTGGACATGGGCAGCAGAGTTTTGGATCACCTCAAGTTTATAGAGGGTAGAATTTGGGAGGCTGGCCAGGAGTGTGTTGAAATAGTCAAGTCTAGAAACTGGCAGTCCACTTAAATTCCTTTTCTCTCTCTCTCTCTGGTGATCGCAGTTTCCTGCTCACAAACTACCGATAATTACACCTCACACAGCTCTACCTATGCCATTACCTCCCTTACAGCTGTCAAATGGCTTTCCTTAAAGAATAATTGAGCTGGCAACAGATGGAGTGTTTCAATATCCTGCAGAATAAATTCAGTGAGGCACATCATAAAACAGGTCAATCATGTACTTCTTGCATGACAACAACCAGCACAGGCAGTTGATGCAAATTTAGTGAGGTATTTGAAATCTTGGCAGGTGAAATCTGTTTCATAATTTATTTAGTTGGAAAGAAAGAAAGAGAGAGGAGAGAGAGAAAGAAAATGTATGTGATGCTTGCTCATGTCCCAATGTTCTTTAGCTGAAGGTACAAGCACCAACAGTGAAGTGATTAAAATCAGGGATGCTCAAGAGGCCAGAATTAGATTGTGCAGATATCTCGGAGGGCTGTGAGGCTGGAGGAGATAACGGGCTGGATTTTGTTGTGCCGACGAGAGGAACCCCATCTTGGCCTTTCGGAACCCACCCTCGGCACGACCTACCGGCACTCAGGCACTTAAGTGCCCGGTGCCAGGAGCCCCATCCCTTTAAAGAGTTGCCTGACTATCAATCAGAGGGCCAGCAGCTCAGTAGTGTTGGCAGCACCACCGGGAGCAGTGGCAACTGCTGGTACTGCAAGAGGCCTTGGACCCAGGCCCAGCGTTGGAGCCCAGACCCAAGGTGCGGGAGGCAGGGTTGCCGGGGCCAGATCGGCAGGCCCTGGTGAGAAGGTGGGAGGAAGGGTGGGCATTTAGTGCAAGGGGAGGGATGTTCAGGGAGGTGCAGGTTTTCCGAGCAGGGGCCCTCCGAGGGTCATTGATTACTAATGGTAGAGGGCCTAACCCCCACCGCTGGTTAACTCCCAGTGGCAGTAGGATAAGGCCAGTAATAGGCCACTGAAGGGGCTCAAGTGACCTCTGGGCGGGGAGGCCATCTTTGGCCTATCCCATCCCCGACAAAATTGCATTGTGACAGGGTGGCAATGGGCCCTCCATCCCCCTGCCTCCCGTCGCAATTCTACGGGCTCCCCCCGCTCTGAACCTGTCTCCGGGCGGCCCATAAAATTTTGCTGTCCAGAGATAGGGAGGGGCCAGGCCATGGAGGGATTTGAAAACAAGGATGAAAATTTTTAAATCAACAAGTTGCTTAACCAGGAGCCAATGTAGATCAGTGAGCTATTACATTGAAGTGAGTGAATGTTACGTAGATGAGTGTGCAGCCATTTTCAGGGCAAATTCCACAAACATAAGAACATAAAAGGAGCAGGAGTAGGCCATTCGGCCCCTCGAGCCTGTTCCGCCATTCAGTAAGATCATGGCTGATCCGATTGTGGCCTTAACCCCACTTTCTTACCTACCCCGCCATAATCCTTTACTCCCTTGTAGATCAAGAATATGTCTAACTCATCCTTGAATAGATAGACATTGGTGCATCATGCAACATCATGACCTTCACAGACCTGTGCAAAGTGATTCAACATGGTGATCCAAAAATGAAGCCCTCAAAAGTAAGGTTGAGGCTATACAATGGCACCACACTAGTGCCAAGAGGACAAGTTACTCTGAGAGCCCACTACAATGACAAGAACGAAGATCTGGAGTTCCAAATCATAGACAGCAAGCAAAAGCTATTCATCTCAGCCGAAGCAAGTCTAAAGCTTGGACTGGTAACCCTCAACGTATAAAAATAGAAAACTTAGGAGCAGGCGCCATCACTGGAACGAGAACGCCTTTGCCAGTCGCAAGGTGACAGTCGTCTGCTCAGGGGCCCGAGGTGGAGGTTGTGGGGAAGGAGTGTTCAGATTCTGCAGAGCGGGCAGACAAAATCAAAGTGAAATGGCAGAAAGCCAAATTTCATCTTGACAAAACTGCCGAACCATTGCCAGAATTGAGCATTGGAGAGACGGTCAGGGTACAAACCTTCAACACACTCAACAAGAGTTAGGCCAAGTGGCAACTAGGGACCTGCATAGAGCAGTTGTCAATTCGATCGTATGCGGTAGAACTGAAGGACCAGAGATACCATCACAACCACAGGCACATACGGACAACAAGAGAAGCTGTTCTTTCACAAGAGGCGGCTGATCAGGAAGATGAGAACCCACCAACTGCACAGACCACAGAATAACCATCAGTCTCAAAGATCCACAGCATGCCAACAATGGAAATGGAACAACAACAGTTACCGCAGCAACAAGTGATAAAGGAATGCCACTCGCCGGAGAAGGAAAATCAACCAGATGAGTGACCAATGACAACTCACACGCACACCATTAAGTGACCGGCATGATTTAATGACTGTGTACAATGCATGTGCAGAGACAGACAAGAATGACGAACTACTAATGCATGAGAACAGTTGTGTGCATAGTGGGTAACTTGGGCAACTCACAGTGTCAATGCTAATGCATGCAAATTTTTTTTGTGTGTTTTTTTTGTATGAAAAGGGGGATATTTGGGATAGAAATGCAATACTATATCAATGTGCCTCCTGGCTTGCTGTAGTCATGTGACCTCTACCATGAGGTACTCTGACTGCAGGCAGCCATTACAGTCAGTTTCATTAAAGACAGAGTACACACCAGACTGGTGTCCTGTGAGCTGGTAACAGAATGAGTTATATAAATGCAAGTCTTTCTTTATGAGGGAAGTGTGCCTTCTCAACACTGATTCAGAGTTGCTGCACTAGACGTAGCTGTGGTTTAGCCTCATCAATTGGGTGGGATGGTGAAGGTGGGAATAATTAAGATGGCAGAGGCCCCACTGCACTCCCAACACATTCCTGGCCCTCCTCCCACCACCACCATCACTACCACCATCGTCGTAACTTAGCTTAACAGTCACAGGAGGGGTGCTTACAGGATACTTCAAGATGACCTTGTCTCTCAGCGCTGAGAAACCAGAGCTGCAAGTCATGAGTATATTTTCCAAGGAGCACATGGACCATGAGCCAGCAAAGAAATAAAGGAAGGTGACGTATCCTTTTTTTGTGTTATGCAAATGCCAGATTTGCCTAGGTTATGTTTCCTTCTATGTGTGCCTGTTCAAATCTCTCCTCGTCAACTATGTTTGCTCATCAGTCAGAACAGTGGAATCTTTCTCCCATCAAATTACCCAGCAATAATGCCAAAATGTAACAAATGTTTAAAAACATGGTAAAAGATATCAGTTCGAGCAAGAATGTAATAGAGACCTGGAACAGACAGTTGAGCATCTGAACCAAAGAGTTTGCACAGTTATAATTTCTTTGAACTTTTGAATAATACCTGAGCCCATAGGATCCCTGTATCTTGAGAGATTATCAGATTGTGCATGTTAGTATATGTAGACTTACTAGGACATGACTGTGCTTGCTAGATACTAATAAAAATGTCTACTACATTGATTGCACTGTTTCTTTGGAAGTTAGGTCAAGGGTGTGGCAATATTTGCAAGTGCCTTTGGGACTATGTTAATATTTGTGTGAAGCTGGGAGCAGGAATGTCTACAGGGAGTAGAGGAATGTATTCATATTTGTCGTGGGAGGGGGGGGGGCAAGGATGTGTCAATATTTACAGGTGGTCCAGAAATGTGTCAATACTTGTATGGGGCACAATGTATCAATATTTGCAGGGGGCAGGAATGTATCAATATTTGCAGGGGGTCCAGAAATGTATCCATATTCACAAGGGGTCCAGGAATATGTTACTATTAGCAGTGGACTTTTTTTTGGTGCTGTTGGTTGAGAGCAGAATATTGGCCAAGACACCACGAGTATTGCTTGTTCTTCCTTCAATATTGCTATCAGATCTTTAATAGCCAAACTGAACCATACAAAGCCTTGATTTAACATCTTGTCTGAAAGAGTTACCCAAGATAGAAGAGGCACCAAGCTTGTCTAAGCACTCCTGCATTATGGAAGAACAAATTGTGCAGGGTCTCTGCTCCAGATCGCTATCCAGTGATGCTGTTGGAAATGAATGTCAAGTGAGGACAGGACCAGACTTGATTGTAACCCCCAGCAGGAATTGTGCAGCTAGGCTGGGGGAGGTGGAGTGTGGGGCGCAGAGGTAGGGTCGGGAGAACAGTCCAAGGTGGACAGGGAACCTCTACACCAGGAGGTCCAGGAGGTTTTACTCCTGAGGTTCATCTGCATTCCCACATCAGTTTCCTGCCCAAACCAATCGGGAAGTTTCTTTTTTATTCTTTTTTCACAGGATGTGGGTGTCGCTGGCCAGGCCAGCACTTATTGCCCATCCCTAATTGCCCTTAAGAAGGTGGTGAGCTCCCTTCTTGAATCTCCATGTGAGGTACGTAGACCCACAGTGCTGTTAGGAAGGGAGTTCCAGGATTTTGACCCAGCGACAGTGAAGGAACAGTGATATAGTTCCAAGTCCGGATGATGTGTGGCTTGGACGGGAACATGCAGGCGGTGGTGTTCCCATGCATTTGCTGCCCTTGTCCTTCTAGGTGGTAGAGGTCATGGGTTTGGACGGTGCTGTCTAAGGAGCCTTGCTGAGTTGCTGCAGTGCATTTTGTAGATGGTACACACTGCTGCCACTGCTGGTGAAGGGTGTGAATGTTGAAGGTGGTGGATAGGGTGCCAACCAAGTGGCTGCTTTGTCCTACATGGGTGTCGAGCTTCTTGAGTGTTGTTGGAGATGCACCCATCCAGGCAAGTGGCGATAATTCCACCACACTCCTGACTTGTGCCTTGTAGATGGTGGACAGGCTTTGGAGAGTCAGGAGGTGAGTTACTCGCTTGAAGAATTCCCACCTCTGACCTGCTCTTGTGGCCACAGTACTTATATGGCTGGTCAATGGTAACCACCCCCCCCCCCCCCCCCCCCCAGGAGTTGATGGTGGGGATTCAGTGATGGTAATGCCATTGGATGTCAAGGGGAGATGGTTAGATTCTCTCTTGTTGGAGATGGTCATTGTCTGACACTTGTGTGGCGTGAATGTTACTTGCCACTTATCAGCCCAAGCCTGGATATTGTCCAAGTCTTGCTGCATTTCTACACGGACTGCTTCAGTATCTGAGGAGTCGTGAATGGTGCTGAACACTGTACGATCATCAGCGAACATCCCTACTTCTGACCTTATGATGTGGGGAAGGTCATTGATGAAGCAGCTGAAGATGGTTGGGCCTAGGACAGTAGGATTTTCCTGCTGGGAATGGTCCTGGCAGTCAGGTAAGTGGTCAGAGGGGAGGATGCCCGGGGTATGGATGGACCTACCATTTCCTTGTGGGGTCCAGGTGGGCCGTACTGTTCAAGCAAACAAAAACCAAATTAAATTTACTCACCTGTTTGGGCCCCAAATCCATTTGCTACAAGGTGTGCCTTCTCGTAAATTCCAGAGCTTTGGGCCCAGGCATGGCCACCAATGGCAATGCAAAAAAAATTGACAATATGCAGAAGATCAGAATTGGCGGAACGCAGCGATCTCAGAGGGTTGCAGGACTGGATGAGTTTACAGAGATAGGGAGAGGTGAGGCCATGAAGATATTTGAAACCAAGGATGAGAATTTTAAAATTGAGGCATTGCAGGACTGGAAGCCACTGTAGGTCAGCGAGCACGGGGTAATGGGTGAATAGGACCTTGTGCCAGTCAGACACTTCTGCAGCTACCAACTAGCTCACCAGTATTGACGTGGTCATTTGAATGATGCTAATCACCTCTTTTGTCATATGAAAGTAGTTGTAACTGTGGGAAATAATTACTTCAATTACTTTTAATGGAGTTTTTTTGATTGAGTTATTATCAATAATTGCAGTTCTGAGAGCTTTTATATGTTAAGAAAGAGCTTGCCTTTATATTTCACCTTTCATATTCTCAGCATATCACAAAGTAATTAGCTACTCTGAAAGCACCAATTTCAGTTATGTATTGAAGTCTTTGGTTGCAACAGCAGAAGAAAGAGACTTACCATGGAGCTAAGGCTGGCAATTAAGTAACACAGAGCAACATTAAGCAAATCCTGCATCTGAGATCCTCAGTCATCTGTATACCTATATAAACTGTAGCGCTGGTAACTTTTTATTCTGTTTTCTTTTTCTCCAATTTTTCCCCCTTTTTTCCTGACACCATTGCAGGGTACAGGGGTGTCAAACACCCTCCGACATAACATAAGACAGTGACTGACAGCAGGCAGAATGGCAACTGTGGACAATATCTTGCTGAACGTGAATCTGACTTCATCTAGCACAGTGTTGTCCAGTATGTTAGCTACTAGCCACATAGAATCATTACAGCGCAGGAGGAGGCCATTCTGCGCGTTCTGTCCATGCCGGCTCTCTTGAAGAGCTAATCCCACTCCCCTGCCTTTTCCCTGTAGCCCTGCAATTTTTTTCTCTTCAAATAATTGTCCAATTCCCTTTTGAAGGCCTCGATTGAATCTGCCTCCACCACACGCTTGGGCTGTGCATTCCAGCTCTGAACCACTCGCTGTGAACATGTGACTAATTGGAAATCCAGATGTTATTAATTGAGTTTCTGATTAGCACAGTATGTAAAATATGAGTAATAGTCACTGTTGTTGAGCATGTGATCGGAACACCTATTTGCTTGTAGTATGCCTGGACAGTTTAACCTTTTTGTGCTTTAAAATTCTAAGAGGAAAAGCAGAGTGCAGAAGTGTCTTTTGATTGTGGCAAGTGCTTTATTTCCTTGATTACTGAATGGGGGTAGTGATGTTTATGAAGTAAATATGTACCTGAAGTACATTTACCTCTATTGTGTGAGTATGTGTAAGGCGTTTTTGACTAAAATTAGGACATATGGCTAAAAGAGTATCACCATAGCCACATCCATGGCTAGTCAACAATTTCTATTAGACAACACTGATCCAGAACAGTGACTCTCAAACATATTTGGTTGAAAGGCCCCTTTCTGAATGGATTCGTAATCACAGATTTAAATTATAATACTACATAAAACTCTTAACACCTGGGCGAGCATGTATTTTGGTCCCCTTTCTGGTATGTAGTACTTAAAGATTTTTTTTTAAAAACCCTCTCTTGACCAAGGCTTACCTGGTGCCCACCACCAACCTTGGTAACTGCGGGTCAGTCTGGTGATCTCCTCCATGTGCCCAGCCCCGCCGAGGTGAGAAAGCCAGCCCACTCTGCGCTGCACGTGTGGCGGCCTCCCTCCGCTGCCACCTCCCGGCCCGCAGCAAGCCCACCTCTGGCTGTCGCTCAGTCATGTATTACTTGACCATTTTGTTGACCCCTGGAAAATATGTACAGACTCCCAGGCGTCCCCCAGCTTGAGAAACACTGATCTAGCATACCCATTATGGAACCCATCTTGTCTCAAGGATCCTCTGTCTCATTGTAGTTCCTTGCCGCTATCCTAGCTAAGCTCAGTTATGTCAGTACTGGGATCGGACTTGAAGGTGGACTCTGCCTGGTCTTTGTGACTCAGAGCGGGGTGAGATTCTGATCCGGCCTCGGGAGCAAAGCTGGCATAAGTGGGAAAAGGGAGCCAGAGAATGGGGCGAAGTCTGGTTGTTGGAGCCTGGGTTTTGCTACATTTAGGCTGGGAGATTCTGGACATAAGGAAGTGTGATTTTGGCCGACCTTGCCTCCGAACATCAGGGAGATATCGATGGGGAAGTTTCCCAGGCTTTTCCAGGTGCAGGTTGTAGCAAATAGCATTGTCCCTAAAGCACTTTACATAAGAAAGAAAAAGAACTTGCATTACAATGTTTTAGTGATGTTGTTGCCAGCCACGGTTCAGTGATTAATCTCTCATCTCTGAGTTAGGAAATTGTAGATACAATCACAGAATTGTTACAGTGCAGAAGGAGGCCATTCGGTCCATTGTGTCTGCACAGTGAAAGAGCAATTCACATTGCGCCATTCCCCTGCCTTCTCCACATAACCCTGTACATTCTTCCTTTTCATATAATTCCCTTTTGAATGCTTCAATTGAACCTGCCTCCCCCACACTCTCAGGCAGCACATTCTGGACCTTAACCACTCTCTGCGTGAAAAAGTTTTCCTTATATCGTTTTTGCTTCTCTTACCAAATACTTTAAATCTGTGCCCTCTCGTTCTCGATCCAGAACGAGTGGGAACAGTTTCCCTCTAACTATTCTGTCCAGACCCCTCATGATTTTGAATACCTCTCACCCCTTCCCTTCTCCAAGGCAGAGTGGTGCATTGGTTAGCACCTCAGCCTCACAGCTCCAGTGACCCGGGTTCAATTCTGGGTGCTGCCTGTGCGGAGTTTGCAAGTTCTCCCTGTGACCGCGTGGGTTTTCGCTGGGTGCTCCGGTTTCCTCCCACAGCCAAAGACTTGCAGGTGAAAGGTAAATTGGCTGTTGTAAATTGCCCCTAGTGTAGGTAGGTGGTAGGGAATATGGGATTACTGTAGGGTTAGTATAAATGGGTGGTTGTTGGTCGGCATAGACTCGGTGGGCCGAAGGGCCTGTTTCAGTGCTGTATCTCAAAATAAAAAAACAGTCTCAAATTCACCAATCTACCTTCATAACTGAAATTCCTCATCCCTGGAACTATTCTCATGAATCTTTTCTGTACTCTCTCCAATTCCCTCACGTCCTTCCTAAAATGCGATGGCCAGAACTGGACTTCATACTCCAGCTGAGGCCAAACTAGTGTCTCATATAAGTTCAACATAACTTCCTTGCTCTTGTACTCTATGCCCCCATTTAAAAAGCTCAGGATTCTGTATGCTTTATTAACTACTCTCTCAACCTGTCCTGCCACCTTCAATGACTTATGCACATATATACCTCGGTCTCTCTGCTCCTGCACCCCCTATAGAATTGTACCTTTTATTTTATATTGTCTCTCCATGTTCTTCCTACCAAAATGAATCACAACACATTTCTCTGCATTGAACTTTATCTGCCACCTATCCACCCATTCCACCAACTTGTCTATATCCTTTTGCAGTTCTACACTATCCTCACAGTTCACAATGCTTCCAAGTTTCGTACCATCTGCAAACTTTGAAATTGTGCCCTGTACACCAAGGTCATTAATATATATCAGGAAAAGCAAGGGTCCCAACACAGACTCCTGGGGAACTCCACTACAAACCTTCCTCCTACCGTAAAACTTTCATTAACCACTACTCTGTTTCCTGTCACTCAGCCAATTCCATATCCATGTTGCTACCATCCCTTCTATTCCATGAGCTATAGGTTTGCTCTTAAGTCTGTTGTGTGGCAAGCATCAAATGCTTTTTGAAAGTCCATGTACACCACATCAACAGCATTGCCCTCATCAACCCTCTCTGTTACCTCCTCAAAAGATTCCAGCAAGTTAGTTAAACATGATTTTCCCTTAAGAAATCCATGCTGGCTTTCTTTAATTAACCTGCATTTGTCCATGTGGCTATTAATCTTGTCCCGAATTATTCTTTCTAGAAGTTTCCCTACCACCACTGACTGGCCTGTAGTTGGTGGGCTTATCTTTGCACCCTTTTTTGAACTAGGGTGTAACGTTTGCACTTCTCCAGTCCTCTGGCACCACCCCCGAGTCTAAGGAAGACTGAAAAATTATGGCTAGTGCCTCTGCAATTTCCACCCTCACTTCCCTCAGTTTCCTTGGATGCATCTCATCCGGTCCTGGTGCTTTATCCACTTTAAGTACAGACAGCCTATCTAATACGTTCTCCTTATCAATTTTAAACCCTTCTAGTGTCTGAATTAACTCCTCTTTCAACATTGCCTGGGTTACATCTTCTTCCTTAGTAAAGAAAGATGCAAAGTATTCATTTAATACCTCAGCTATGCCATCTGCCTCCATGTGTAAATCCCCTTTATGGTCCCTAATTGGCCGAACTCCTCCTTTTACCACCCTTTTACTATTTATATGCTATTACTTCCAGTCTTCCTAGTGCCCCCCTGTGCAGATGAGCCACCCGTGGTGCCATGGCCTTGGCTCTGGCTGCACTCCCCAGATGAACCATCACTTTCCTCAGTGTTCAGAATTGAATACCTGTTGAAGAGTGAGACACAGTCAGGCACTACCTGCCTGATTCTTCTTGACTGTCTGACAGTCATCCATTCCCTGCATACTCCTAAGCTGCAGGGTGACCACATCTATAAACACGCTATCCACGAAGCTCCCATCCTCATGAATACACCACCATTTAGCCAGCTGCTGCTCAAGTTCCAAAACCTGGAGCTCAAGCTGCTGCAATTGATGACACTTCCTGCACATATGGTTATCCAGGATATGAGTAGTACCCTGGAGTTCCCACAAAGCACAGGATGTGCACTGCAGAGGTTGGAGCAGCCCTGCCATTCCTCTATCTATTGGATAGTAACCTTGGTATTACAGCTAAACCCTGCTACTTATAAACCCTGCTGTTGCTAATACTAATAACCCTAACAATAGTAATAAACCTTACCAATAGTAATAATAACCTTACTACTCATAATATTAAACTTTACCAATACTAATCTACCTTACCACTATTAATATACCCTACCAATACTACAGCACTAACAATAGGAGTAGTAAGCTCACCAATAGTAAAACACCCTATTTAAAAATAAAGGGATTCACCAGCTACCCACTTGTTACTTGTTATTAATACTTAATATTTTAAAAGCTTTTAAACTCCCAGTTGTTTACACCAAGCAGCAAATACTCACCAGCCAATCAACTCACTGCTTTCCTGTGATGTCACATCTGATTTTTTTTTTGTCCTTCTTCAAACTCCTCCGCTTCTCCCGACTCTCTCCAGGTATTCCCCACTCCTCTCTCACTGTTTCCTGCCGCTCTCAGTGAACTCTCTCTCTCTCCTGGGGTCTTTATTCCCCACTCCTCTCTCACTGTTTCTCACTCTCTCAGTGAGCTCTCTCCTGGGCTCTTTCTGTCCCACTCCTCTGACACTATTTCCCGGTCTTAGTGAACTCTCTTGCTCTCTCAAGCTCCACTTCATTCACCTGAGCACATAATCCAGGCTCCCACTCCAGTGCAGGACTGAAGGAGTACTGCACTGTTGGAGGTGCCATTTTTCAGATTAGGCATTAAACTGAGGTGCCATCTGCCCTTTTGGATGGATGTAAAAGATCCCATGGCACTATTCAAACAGATCAGGGAAGTTCTCCCTGGTGTCTTAGCCAATATTTATTCCTCAACTAAGAGCACTAGAACAAAGTATCTGTTTCTTTCTTATTGCTGTTTGTGTGGCAATAGGCTGCTTCATTTTCTTGAAGTGATTACACTTCAAAAAGTATTGCATTGGCTCTAAAGCGTCCTGAGGCCATGAAAGACGTGATAGAAATGCAAATTCTTTCTTGCTCCAGTGAAAGAAACAAAGAGAAACAATCTTGAGGAAGGAAAAAGAGAGAGACGACAATCTCATCAACAGGCTCCTGCTGTGGAACTGTCAGCACATGTAAAGAATGATGTGTAGCCAAAGACAATATATGTTTCATGAAGTTGAACCCGGTGATTGATTAGGAAATAAAATCTGTTCCAGGCAGCGACGACTGTACCTAGTGCGTCTCTATGAAAAACATCATGCAACACAGGTCAGAACATGATGGTTTGCTATGCAATATTAGGGGAGCACCAAAGTGGAATTTTGGAGAATTTCAGGCCCAGATTTTGCAGTCAACTGTGAAGCAATGGCACTTTCCCTGACCTTGAAGAAAGGTGTGATCTCTGTGGTATGGATTTCCTCTTTTGCAACGCTAGTTTCAATCTGGCACCAGGTCCAAGGTATCTCCAAGTGTCCAGCAACAGTGATGTCATCAAGCAGGGTAAACAGCCAATCACATTGAAGTATTCTCATAGACAGCAAACCAGGAAGTAAAATGCATTGATTATTCTTCATTTTCAGTATCATTTTACAGATAGCGCAGTTAAAGATTGGGACAGACACATGCAATTAAGGCAGGAACTGAAATATAAAAAAACTTTTAAAAAAAGTTATTACTTTCAAATTATGTTGAATTTTTTTTATCATATTAGAGAAATTTGACATTTCGCAAATATAAAGTCAGCCTTTCAAGGCCAGGGAGGTTTTCCAGCAGTAATTAGGATTTAGTACACCATTAAATACCCAGTTACACCTCATTCAACAAGGTGTAACTTTTTCAAAGGTTTTTACAGTGAGACTAACAGTTAAAAGAGCAAGTTCTCGTCAGTTCTGTGATTTGCGCTTGATTGCAGTCTGGGGGAGCTTCAACAGTGCATCCTATAAGGAAGTGTGGAATCACTGACAGCAACGTCTGGATTTCCATGTTTACCTGCACATGTGCGGACTCCAGAAGTTGCTGTCAGTTTCCGAGGGGTAATGATGGCGAACACTGACAGTTTCGCTGTCATTATTACCACAAAATCTGGGCCATAGAATCTTACAGCACAGAAGAAAGCCATTCAGCCTGCTTTGTTTGTGCTGGCTCTTTGGAAGAGTTGTCCAATTTAGTCTCATAACTGTGCAAATTAGTCCTGTTCAATTTTGTGAGTCACACAATTTGAATTGCTCTTTGCAAATATGCAAATTGAAGTGGACCTTTTAGCACTAGTGGATTCACAGCTGGGAATCCCCTTAGGGAGAGATTTCACAAGGTCACAAGATAAAGAAAAGTGCAAATGTCACATGAGCCCAGGTAGCCTATCCATTCAGATACATTTGCAGTCCCCCTCATCACAGAAAAGAATTCCAACATTTTTGTCTCCACCACCTGACCTTGAATTCCATTCATTTGATTGATCCCTTTCATTGTGAGGAACGATCAGGCCTAAATTTGCCACTCATCAATTCTTTTCTTTATTGCAGTACAAGAGACGAAGTTGAATTCCTGCAGATTGTGGTGAGGTAAATACAATTTTTTCTTTACAGTCATCTTGGAATATGTGAACATAAGAAGTCATGGAACAAGGAAAGGACCATTCAGCCCATCAAGCCCAGTCCTGACACTATGCAGCCTACCTTATTGTTGACACCATTCCATATATTTCCGAATGAAAACTTCTACAGTAAAGAAATAACCTGCATTTATATGTCACCTTTCATGACCTCAGTACGTTCCAAAATGCATTACAGCCAATTTCACTTTTAAGGTCTAGTCACTGTTGTAATGTAGGAAATGCAGAAGTCAATTTGCACTCGGCAAGCTCCCATAAACGTCAATGCTTAGTGATGTTGGTTGAGGAATACATGTTGGCCAGGACACCAGGGAAAACTCTTCTGTTGTTCATGAGATCTATGTCCACCTAAGAGGGCAGACGGGGCCTTAGCTTAACATCGCATCCGAAAGACATCACAGTATTTCCCAGGAGGGCCCACTGGACTATGTTAATTGAACTTTAAAATAGAGGTGTTACTCTGTAGGTACAGTATTGTATGCAGATATTGATAATCTCAAATGCGGGATTTGCCTAATGCTGAGAGTTCTGCTCTTCCGCATTACTTAATTGTCAACCTTGGCTGTCATTTGCCAGCAAGTCCCGTTCCCTATCATCCTTGTGCTTGCTGACCTACATTGGCTCCAGATCAAGCAATGTCTTGATTTTAAAATTTTCATTCTTGTTTTCAAATCCCTCCCGGGCCTTGCCCCTCCCTATCTCTAGCCCTACAACCCTCCAAGATATCTGTACTCCTCTAATTTTGGCCTCTTGAGCACCCCTGATTTTAATCGTTCCACCATCGGTGGTGGTGCATTCAGTTGGTCTAGGCCCTAAGCTCTAGAGTACCCTCCCTATGCCTCTTTTGGTAAGTCGATACCGTTCTTGTCAGGGTATGCTGGCAGCAGAGCAGGTGATATGTTTCTTGAGTAGGGGTAGCCAGATATCACTGATTATCAGACCACGGTCTTAGGGGATGGTGTGGTGTTGATAGTTCTCCATAGTCACCCAACGCGAGACACAATAGCTAACCAATCAGCAGCAAGGACAATAGCATGTGCCGACCTATTACAGAACACAATTAGTCAACCAATAGCAACAAGAACAAGAACATGTAATGACCTATCGGCAGTAAGATACCGCCACATTCCCATTCTTCACCACATATAAACATACTGTTTCCATCCATTCCAGTTATTCCTCCAAATGACAGGCAGAGTATGCTGTCCAAAACGTCGAGGCCTGCCAGTTCTTCTAAGAACTCCTTTTTCCAGGAAATAACTGCTCTTTTCAGAGCAAATTCACATGGTGTAAAATTGTCTTAGCGAACGTTACCGCTCTCACCATGAAAACCTTCAAACAACTTTCTTAATTATTGATAGTCACTCAATTAAAAAAACTCCAAGAAAATAATTGAAGTAATTATTTTCCACAATTACTACTACTACTTTCATGTGGCAATAGGTGATTAGCAATGTTCAAATGAACAAGTCCAGGCTGGTGAGCTGGTACGTAGCTTCAGAAGTGATTAACTCTGCTGCCTGTATCCTAACTCTCACCAAGTCCTGTTCACTCATCACCCATGTGCTCGCTGACCTACGTTGGCACCAAGTCTGGCAATGCCTCAATTTTAAAGTTCTCATTCTTGTTTTCAAATCCCTTTGTGGCCTCTCCCTTCCCTATCTGCACAACTCTCTGTGACCAATGCACTCCTCCAATTCTGGTCTGTTGCGCATCCCCAATTTTAATCACTCAAACATTGACGATCGTGCCTTCAGCTGCCTAGGCCCTAAGCTCTGGAATTCCCTCCATAAACCTCCCTGCCTCTCCACCTCTAAGACGCTCCTGAAAACTTACTTCTTTTACCAAGCTTTTGGTCGTCTGTCCTGACATCTCCTTATGTGGCTCAGTGTCAAATTTTCTTTGATAACGCTGTTGTGAACTGCCTTGGGATGTTTTTCTACATTAAAAGTGCTAAGTTAAAGCAAGTTGTTGTTGAATATCATTACATTTTTCTTCTTTCAAACTGTGCAATTCTCCATTTTCAGCCCCATTTGCAACTGCCAGAGTGTGATGACATTGTTAAAAGAAACAGAAAATGAAAATCCTTAATTGGGTAACCGTGTTTTAATAATTCTGGATATCCAGCCACTGACAAAAATCAGCTTCAGAGTAAATAAAATGAAGAAATTAGATGTTGTATTACATAGCAGTTTGATATAAAGATTAATGGAGTTCTGAGTATCGTTCCGCGTGCAATTAAGCAAGTGCTGCTAATAGAATGTTTTTTTTAATTCATTCATGGGATGTGGGCATCGCTGGCCAGGCCTGCATTTATTGCCCATCCCTAATTGCACTTGAGAAGGTGGTGGTGAGCTGCCTTCTTGAACCGCTGCAGTCCATGTGAGGTAGGTACACCCACAGTGTTGTAAGGAAGGGAGTTCCAGGATTTTGACCCATCAACAGTGAAGGAACGTTGATATAGTTCCAGGTCAGGATGGCGTGTGACTTGGAGGGGACCTTGCAGGTGGTGGTGTTCCCATGCATTTGCTGCCCTTGTCCTTCTAGGTGGTAGAGGTCGTGGGTTTGGAAGGTGCTGTCTAAGGAGCCTTGGTGTGTTGATGCAGTGCATCTTGTAGATGGTACACACTGCTGCCACTCTGCGCTGGTGGTGGAGGGAGTGAATGTTTGTAGATGGGGTGCCAATCAAGCGGGCTGCTTTGTCCTGGATGGTGTTGAGCTTCTTGAGTGTTGTTGGAGCTGCACCCATCCAGGAAAGTGGAGAGTATTCCATCACACTCCTGACTTGTGCCTTGTAGATGGTGAACAGGCTTTGGGGAGTCAGGAGGTGAGTTACTTGCCTCAGGATTCCTAGCCACTGACCTGCTCTTGTAGCCACGGTATTTATATGGCTACTCCAGTTCAGCTTCTGGTCAATGGTAGCCCCTAGGATGTTGATAGTGGGAGATTCAGCGATGGTAATGCCGTTGAATGTCAAGGGAAGATGGTTAGACTCTCTCTTGTTGGAGATGGTCATTGCCTGGCACTTCTATGGCGCCAATGTTACTTGCCACTTATCAGCCCAAGCCTGGATATTGTCCAGGTCTTGCTGCATTTCGACATGGACTGCTTCAGTATCTGAGGAGTCACGAATGCTGCTGAACATTGTGCAATCATCAGCGAACATCCCCACTTCTGACCTTTTGATTGAAGGAAGGTCATTGATGAAGCAGCTGAAGATGGTTGGGCCTAGGACACCACCCTGAGGAACTCCTGCAGTGCTGTCCTGGAGCTCAGATGATTGACCTCCAACAACCACAACCATCTTCCTTTGTGCTAGGTATGACTCCAGCCAGCGGAGGGTTTTCCCCCTGATTTCCATTGACCTCAGTTTTGCTAGGGCTCCTTGATGCCATGGGCAGTCCCTCTCACCTCACCTCTTGAGTTCAGCTCTTTTATCCATGTTTGAACCAAGGCTGTAATGAGGTCAGCAGCTGAGTGACCCTGGTGGAACCCAAACTGAGCGTCACTGAGCAGGTTATTGCTAAGCAATTGCCGCTTGATGGCACTGTTGATGACACCTTCGATCACTTTATTGATGATTGAGAGTGGAATGATGGGGCGGTAATTGACCGGGTTGGACTTGTCCTGCTTTTTGTGTACAGGACATACCTGGGCAACTTTCCACATCGCTGGGTAGATGCCAGTGTTGTAGCTGTACTGGAACAGCTTGGCTAGGGGCGCAGCAGGTTCTGGAGCACAGGTCTTCAGTACTATTGCCGGAATATTGTCAGGGGCCATAGCCTTTGCAGTATCCAGTGCCTTCAGTCGTTTTTTGATATCACACGGAGTGAATCGAATTGGCTGAAGTCTGGCATCTGTGATGCTGGGGACTTCAGGAGGGGGCCGAGATGGATCATCAACTTGGCACTTCTGGCTGAAGATTGTTGCAAATGCTTCAGCCTTATCTTTCGCACTGATGTGCTGGACTACCCCATCATTGAGGATGGGGATATTTGTGGAGTACTTTGCAGGGTCGACAGGGCTGGGTTTGCCGTTGTCGTTTCCGGTGCCTAGGTCGATGCCGGGTGGTCCGTCCAGTTTCATTCCTTTTTATTGACTTTGTAGCGGTTAGATACAACTGAGTGACTTGCTAGGCCATTTCAGAGGGCATGTAAGAGCCAACCACATTGCTGTGGGTCTGGAGTCACATGTAGGCCAGACCAGATAAGGACAGCAGATTTCCTTCCCTAAAGGACATTAGTGAACCAGATGGGTTTTTTACAAGAATCGACAATGGTTTCATGGCCATCATTAGACTAGCTTTTAATTCCAGATTTATTAATTGAATTCAAATTCCACCTTCTGTTGTGGTGTGAAGTGATACTTTTCAACAAACAGAACTGGGATTGTACATTAATACAAACTACATTACAGTTGTGGAGCTAATCACAGTTTTAAGATACAATACACTGGATCAGGACCAGATTAATATTGATAAAGAGTTCACAGGAGTAACATTTTGGTTACAACTCTACTCAGTATCTTATTGCTGACTGTGGATGAGAGCCCATTGTGCTTTTTGCTGTAGATTTGTGAAGCTTCGCATAAGTTGCATAAAAATAACCTCAAATGAGTGTTTGGAACATAATGGCACTTTAGAATATCCTGCCACCAAAAACCACAACATGTAGTACAGCTGAACAACTGCTATGTTCCGAATGTCAACATTATTGTTCAGGTTTGGAAAGTAATTGAGGAAAAAGCCAATTATTATCCTGGAAATTGAAAGCACATTGGCAGGATACCATTGAAAAAACGTTAGGAACTAAAGATGAAACTTTTGAACCTACAAAACAATATCTTCTTCTTTGGCTTGGTGTCAGTCTTTGTCTGAACATACTCCTGTGTAGTACTACATTAAAGTGCAATAACAACAACCTGTATTTATACAACCTCTTTAACATGTTAAAAAATCCCAAGGCTTTTCACAGAAGCGTTATGAAGCAAGATTTGACACTGAGCCACATAAAGCGATATTAGGGCAGATGGCCAAAAGCTTAGTCAAAGAGGTAGGTTTCAAGGAGCACTTAAAGGAGGAAATAGATGTAGAGAACCAGAGAGCATTGGTGGTGAATTCCAGAGCTTTGGGTCATGTCAGATGAAGGTACAGCTGCCAGTGGTGGAACAACTAAAATTGGGGATGTTCAAGAGAACGGAATTAGAGGAATGCAGATATCTGGGAGGGTTGTGCGACTGGAGGTGATAACAGAGAAAGGGAGGGACGATACCATGGAGGGATTTGAAAAAAGGATGAGAATTTTAAAATCGAACTTAACTAGGAACCAATGTAGATGAGCGAACACAGAGTATTGGTGATCGGGATTTGGCGTGTGTCAGGACATGGGCAGCGGAATTTTGGATGGCGTCAAGCTTACAGATGATAGAACGTGGGAGGCTGACCAGGAGTGTGTTGGAATCGTCAAGTCTCAAGGTAACAATAACATGAATGAAGGTTTCAGCAGCAGATAAGCTGAGGCAGGGGCAGAATTGGGCGATGTTATGAAAGTGTAACTAGGCGGTCTTAATGGTAGCAGATATCTTGACATATGTCATCAGGGTTGAGAACAGTCTGGTTCAGCCTTAGATAGTTGTCATGGAGAGCAATGGAGTCAGTAGCTAGGGAATGTAGTAATGGCGGGTCACTACCACCGTGCTAAATGGGATAGATTCAGAACAGATCTAGCAGCTCAAAACCAGGCATCCATGAGGCACTCTGGGCCATCAGCAGCAGAATTGTATTCAACCACAATCTGTAACCTCATAGCCCAGCATATCCCTCACTCTACCATTATCATCAAGCCAGTGGATCAACTCTAGTTCAACAAGGAGCGCAGGACAGCATGCTAGGAGCAGCACCAGGTATACCTAAAAATGCGGTGCCAACCTGGTGAAGCTACAACAAAGGACTACATGCATGCTAAACAGTAGAAGCAGGATGCAATAGACAGAGCTAAGCGATTCCACAACCAATGGACAGCTCTGCAGTCCTTCAACATCCAGGTGTGAATGGTGGTGGACAATTAAACAACTAACCAGAGATATTTGCAACCATCTTCAGCCCAGGGATAGGCACCAACATGTTGCACCATGGACATTTGACAAAATTATTGACTCAGCCATGGACATGGGGGAAATTAAGCTGTATACAAAGTCTATAACCAATCTAATGCCATCAAAACACAGTCTGATTTTAAACACATTTCTCCCCATAAGTAAAGTAGCTGAGCATACAAACATCAATGGAGAGCAGCACAACTGTATGAGCTAGATAGCAAGCAAAATACTATGCAATGCTAATACAAATTACTTTTGTCGACAGAATAGAGCTAGCTACGTCATGTCACGGGTGGTAGATGGACCTTACTGGATGACCTCTGTGGATTCACACTGTGTCAGGAGTGCAAATTCATCCAATAAACCATGAAACTCAAAGAGAGGATTGTTATTGTGGTCATTGAGGTGAAGCAGTAGAAAAATCAGCAATAGGAAGATGGACCATTTCTCACACTGCTGTTATCATAAGACAATTTAACTCGTGTGGTCTCCGTTTGTGCAACTTCTCCACCTGCTTATAAGGCTGAAGACAGGACAGCCAACAAAAGAGCAGTGATCTCCAAATCAGGAGAATTTTATAGGGTGAAGCTGTGTCCATATAAGTCGAATAAGTCTTTAGTCGCCAGGATCTATTTTGCCTGTTTTTTTCCAAAATGACTATCACGTTAGCCTGTTTCCAATTCAATACACCTCCTCACAGTTCATTAACTTTGACAAAATGATCAACACCTCACAAATCTTATCACTTGTCTCTCTCAGTACTACACCAGCTACCTCTGTAGATGTATTTGTTTGGAGCCATGTTAGCAGTCTCACCTTTGTTGAAGTCAATAATTCTACTTGGATTATCTATTTTTAGGAAGGCATCTTGCTCAATCCTTGTGTCGTGAACATTTGAAAGAAGTCAGTACTTAACTATTCAATTACCTCTCTTATATTTCGCCAAATGGCTGAATTCTCGATCACTGTGGGGAAGAATCAAAAGGTCATGTATTTCTCCAGAGTGAGGGAGGAGATAATTGGAAGAAAATTTCTATGAGCTGCTCTTAGCAACATCCTAGCAACCAGTTTCAGACTCAGAGTAGCATTGTAATAGGTGTGTGGGGCAGCTCTTTTTTTCCATCTGTTGATAGCCAGCATAATGTTGAGACATATTTGAAGAAAGATGAAGAAAAAGTGCAATTTCTTTTAAAGCGCATTTTTACTATTTAAAAAATGCAATCATATTACAGATGTCATCTTGCCTGGTCTCAGCCAAGTAAATAATTGCCTGGATAGATTAAAAAAAGAAAATTGTGAATGCTGGAAATATATGAAATAAAAATGGAAAATGCTGGAAACACACAGAGATCCCTTAACATCTGGAAAGACAAAAGACAGCTGTGACATTTTGAGTGAAGGCACCTAATTAGTACTCCATTAAGGTCAAGGATCTGTAAACTACAATAGGCTTGGAGCACCTTTGAAAGGACAACTGAGTGCTCATGCGTGCCCTCCATATAGAAGGCTTTTGATCTCCAGAGGCAAAGGCAGAGGTCAATATCATAGTGGCCTGTGTCAGCCCTAGGTATTGCCACTCAGTGCGCAAATGGATGTGCCCATTCCTTCCACTAGTAGGTTCAACACTGAAAACAAATAAGAGACACAAACGCACTTAAGGGACCATATACAGAGAAGGAAATTAAAGAAACAGCACTTTCTACTCACGTGAGTTTCCACTTATTCAATGGCTAGAAATGTCTTCTCACACCACCAACTGACCCCTCCCCCCACCCCCACAAAGACATCAGTTTTCACTCCTCGTCATCAAATGTCCAGAAACCTGCTTAAGTCAGTAGATAATGGTGAGAGATGAAAAGGGACATAGGAACGTAAGAACAAGAGTAGGCCATTTGGCCCTTCGAGCATGCTCCGCCCTTCGATAAGATCATGGCTGACCTGATTGTGGTCTCAACCCCTGTCTGCCCCCCATAACCCTTGACTCCCTTGTCCATCAAAAATCGATCTAACTCAGCCTTAAATAAATTCAATCACCCAGCCTCCACTGCTTTCTAGGGAACAGAATTCCATAGACTAACGACCCTCTGAGAGAAGAAAATTCTCCTCATCTCTGTCTTAAAAGGGAGACCTCTTATTTTTAAATTGTGTCCCCTAGTTCTAGTTTCCTCCACAAGAGGAAACATCTTCTCGGTATCCCCTCAGGATCTCACATGTTTCAATAAGATCACCTCTCATTCTTAGAAACTCCAATGGCACAGGCCCAACCTGTTCAACCTTTCTTCATAAGATAAGTTGTCCATCCCAGGAATGGATCGAGTGAACCTTCTCTGAATGGCCACTAATGCAATTATATCCTTTTTCAAATAAGGAGACCAAAACTGTACACAGTACTCCAGATGTGGTCTCTCCAAGGTCCTGTAAAGCTGCAGTAAAACTTCCCTACTTTTATATTCCATTGCCTTTGCAATAAACACCAACATTCCATTTGCCTTCCTAATGACTTGCTGTACCTACATTCTAACTTTTTGTGATTCATGTACCAGAGCACCCAAATCCCTCTGTACCACTGAGTTCTGCAATCTCTCTCAATTTAAATAATACACTGCTTTTTATTCTTCCTGCCAAAGTGGACAAGTTCACATTTTCCCACATTATACTCCATCTGCCAAATTTTTGCCCACTCATTTAGTCTATCTATATCCCTTTATAGGCGCTTTACCTCTTCTTGAGAACTTACTTTCCTACCTATCTTGGTGTCATCGGCAAATTTAGCAACCATACATTCGGTTCCTTCATTCAAGTCATTTATATAGATTGTAAATAGTTGAGGCCCAGTGCTGATGCCTGTGGCACTCCACTAGTTACAGCTTGACAACCCAAAAAAGACCCATTTATCCCTACTGTCTGCTTCCTGTTAGCTAACCAATCATTTATCGATGCTAATATGTTACCCCTACACCATGTGCTCTTATTTTGTGTAGTAACCTTTCATGTGGCACCTTTATCCAAATCCACAGATTCCCCTTTAACCACCTTGCTTGTTACTTCCTCAAAGAACTCTAAGAAATTAGTTAAACACAATTTCCCTTTCACAAAACCATGTCGATCCCATTATGATTTTCTAAGTATCCTGCTAAAACCTCCTTAATAATGAATTCTAGCAATTTTCCTATGATAGATGTTAGGCTAACTGGCCTATAGTTTCCTGCTTTCTGTCTCCTTCTTTCTTGAATAAAGGTTTTACATTTGCAATTTTCCAATCCACTGGAACCCTTCCAGAATGTAAGGAATTTTGGAAGATTATAACCAAAGCCTCTACTATTTCTGCAGCCACTTCGTTTAAGCCCCTAGGATGCCAGCCTTTATGTCTAATAGTTTTCCCAGCACCTTTTTCCCGGTGATGGTGATTGTTTTAAGGTCCTCCCTCCCTTTTGCCTCTTGATTTTTAAGTATCTTTGAGAAATTATCTAAGTCTAAGTGAAAATAGACACAAAATGCCACCACCATTTCCTTATTTCCCACTATTAATTCCCCAGACTCACTCTCTAGAGGATCAACACTCACTTTAGTTACTCTTTTCCTTTTTAAATATTTGAAGAAACTCCTATTATCTGTTTTTTATATTTTGAGCTAGCTTTCTCTCACACTCTAATTTCTACCTCTTTATTATTTTTTATTCAACCTTTGCTGGTTCTTAAATCTGTCCAATCTTCTAACTTGCCACTCATAATTGCAGAATTGTACAGTTTTTCTTTCAATTTGGTCCCAGCAGAGTTCTTGTGAAGACCAGGTACAGGTCCCACTTTCCCCAGTACTGGTGCCAATGCCCCATGAATCGAAATCCATTTCTCCCACACCAGTCTTTGAGCCAGGTATTCAACTCTCTGATCTTATTTACTCTGTGCCAATTTGCTCGTGGCTCAGGAAATAATCCAGAGATTATTACCTTTGAGGTTCTGCTTTTTAATTTATACTCTACCTGCTCAAGATCCCCAAGCACAACCTCTTTGCTAGTCCTATCTGTGTCATTGGTACCCACGTGGACCATAACAACTGGATCCTCCCCCTCCCACTGCAAGTTCCTCTCCCACCCCAAGCAGATATTCCGAACCCTGGCACTGGGCAGGCAACACAGCCTTCTGGACTCTTGCTCTCGGCTACAGAGAACTGCGTTTATCCCCTGATTATATTGTCCCCCGCTACCACTACATTTCTATTTACTCCCCTTTGCTTGAATGGCTTCCTGTACCATGGTGCCACCGTCAGTTCGCTCATCTACCTTGCAGCCCTTGCTCTCATCCATACAAGCTGCAAGAACCTCGAACCTGTTGGACAATTGCATGGCTGAGACTCCTCCACTTCTACCTTCTTGATCCCCTTACCTGCCTCACTCACAGTCACACACCCCCCTGACCCTGACCACTGACCAAATCAGAAGACTCTATCTTAAGGGGTGTGACTGCATTCTTGAAAAAGAGTCCAGGTAACTTTCCCCCTCCCTGATGCATCGCAGTGTCTGTAGCTCGGCCTCAAGCTCATGGACTCCGAGCCAAAGCTCCTCGAGCCGCAGACACTTACTGCAGATGTTGTTGCTGTGAATCACATTGACGTCCACCAGCTCCCACGTATTGCAGCTGCAACACATCACATACCCTGCTGTCTTGATTGTATGTTAATTAATTTATTTTTCTTAGTTAATTTATAATTAATAAACCCCACTACTTTACCACTGCTAGTAAACCTTACTACTACTAATAAAATCTTAATAAATTACCCAAGTTTCAGAAGATTCCTTTTCTTATTAATGTTATATTTACCCTGATTAAAATTCCCTAGTTTAGATAAGAGAAAATGCTCACCAACCACAGCTGTTTTTTTCCTTCTTTCTGAGGCCGCTTCTATTTCATTTTCTGTCTTCTTAGCTGATATCTGGAGTCTTCTTGTGTTGTGGGGTTCAGTTATATACTGCGTTTTGCTGCTGAAGCTGTTGGAGGAGGTGAGCGAGAAGTTCAAGCCCATTGGTTTGCAGACGTCTCTGTTAGAATTTAGATTGACAACAAAATTGCAGTTTCACTTCAAACTGATTCCCACTAAAAACATTTTACTGCTGCTGTTTCATTCCTGTTAGCTTTTGCCTTTGGTCATCTCTTCAGTGAGAAATATAGAAAATTTACAACACAGAAGGAGGCCATTTAGCCCATTATGGCTGTGCCAGCTAAAAAAGAGCTATCCATTTTCCAGATCTGTAGGCTTGTAGGTTATGGTGCTTCAAGTGCATATCCAAGTGTTTTTTAAATGTGATGAGAGTCTCTGCCTCCACCACCCTTTCAGGTAGTGAGTTCCAGACCCCCACCACCCTCTGGGTGAAAGAAATTTCACCTCAACTCTCCTCTAATCCTTCCACCAATTACTTTAATTCTATATCCACTGGTTATTGACCTACCTGCCAGCAGAAATAGGTCCTTCCTACCTACTCTATCTAGGTCCCTTATAATTTTAGACCCCTCAATTATATCTCCCCTCAGCCTTCTCTGTTCCAAAGAAAACAAACCCAGTCTATCCAATAATGTTTCCTCATAGCTAAAATTCTCCATTCTGGCAACAACTTCATAAATCTCCTCTGTACCCTCTCTTGTGTGATCACATCCATCCTGAAATGCAATGGCTAAAACTGTATACAGGTTAACTAGTGTTTTATACAGTTCTAGCATAACCTCCTTGCTCTAATACTATAGGCCCCGGCCAATAAAGAAAAGCATCCCATATGCCTTCTTGATTACACTATCTACCTGTCCGACTACATTCAGGGATCTGATATACTCCAAGACCCCTTTGTTCCTCTTCACTTCTCAGTATCCTACCATTTATTGTGCATTCCTTTGCCTTGTTGCCCTTCCAAAATACATTACCTCACACTCCTTCAGATTGAATTCCATTTGCCACTTTTCTGCTCACCTGACCAATCCATTGCTATCTTCCTGCAGTCCACAGCTTTCTTCATCACTATCAATCACATGACCAATTTGCATTTCATCTGCAACTTAATCATGTCCCTACATTTAAGTCTAAATCATTGATATATAACCAGAAAAAGCAAAGGACCAAGGACTGGAAACAGCCTGCCAGTCACAAAAATACCCGTTCACACTTTGCTTCCCACGGCTGAGCCAATTTTGGGTCCAACTTACCACTTTGCCTTGGATCCCGTGAGCTTTTAATTTTCTGACCAGTCTGCCATGTGAGACCTTGTTAAAAACTTTTCTAAAATCCATGTAGACTATATCAAGTGCACTACCGTCATCAATCCTCCTTGTTACCTCCGTAAATAGCATATGGGATGCTTTTCTTTATTGGCCGGGGCCTATAGTATTAGAGCAAGGAGGTTATGCCAAAGACTTGCAGGTTGATAGGTTAATTGGCCATTATAAATTGCCCCTAGTATAGGTAGGTGGTAGGGAAATATATAGGGACAGGTGGGGATGTGATAGGAATATGGGATTAGTGTAGGATTAGTATAAATGGGTGGTTGATGGTCGGCACAGACTCGGTGGGCCGAAGGGCCTGTTTCAGTGCTGTATCTCTAAACTAAACTAAAAAATTCAATCAAGTTAGTCAGACACAAACTTCCCTTAACAAATCCATGCTGACTGCTGTTGTCAAGAATAATAGAATTCAGAAGGATAGACAGACTGGTGAAATGGGCAGACACATGGCAAATGAAATTTAACACAGAGATGTATGAAATGATTTATTTTGGTAGGAAGAATGAGGAACGGCAACATAAGCTAAATGGTACAATTGGTGCAGCAACAGGAAGGAGTGGGGGTGTACGTACACTCATCTTTGAATGTGGTAGAACAAGTTGAGAAGGTTGTTCAAAAGTCATACGGGATCCTCGACTTTATAAATAGCTGCACAGAGTACAAAAGCAAGTAAGTTATGCTAAACATTTAAAAACCACTGATTCAGCTCCAGCAGGTGTATTGTGGCCAATTCTTGGCCATAAACTTAAGGAAGGATGTCAAGGCTTTGAAGGAAATTTACTAAAATGGGACCAGAGATGTAAGAATTTAGATATATGGAGAGACTAGAGAAACTGAGGTTGTTCCCCTTAGAGCAGAGAAGGTTCAGAGGAGACTTGATAGAGGTATTCAAAAGCTTGAAGGGTTTTAATAAGAGTACATAAGGAGAAACTGTTTCCAGCGGATACAGATTTAAGGTGATTGGCAAAAAAACCAGGGATGACATGAGGGGAACAACAATTATGCAGCAAGTTGCTGTGATCTAGAATGCGCTGCCTGAAAGGGCGGTGGAAGCAGATTCAATTGTAACTTTCAGAAAGGAGTTGGACAGATACTTGAAAAGAAAACATTTGCTGGGCTATGGGGTAAAAGCAGGGGTGTGGGACTTATTGAATAGCTCTTTCAAAAAGCCAGCACAGTCGCGATGGGCTGTGTCATTCTGTGATTCGATGTTAGAGATGAACTGCTTTCAAACAAGTGCAGAGCCAGGGAAAAGGGAGTGGGGGATGAAAGAACAAAGGCGATGTCTGAGACAGTGGGGAAGGCAGCAATGATTAAGTGACAAAAGGACTGATGCTGCAAAGCAAAGTAAGGTGATAATAAGACAAGTATAGAAACAAAAGATGGGCCCAGAGGAAATGTAAATGAATCCAGCAGAATAGCAGACAGGAAAGGAAGCAGGAAAACCCAGCAATGTGGAGATGGATGAAATGGCCTGGGAATGTCATGGAAGAAAGACACATAGACCCCAGTAGTGCACACCACTCTGCTTCTCTCTTCACAAATTACTGCCTGACTGGCTATGTGTTTCCAGCATTTGCTTTTTTTTGTTCAGAGAGATAAAGTTTATGTTGCACCTTTCAGGAGATTCCAAAGTGCTTTACAGCTAATGAAGTACTTTGTTGAAGTGTTGTAATGTAGGAAATGCAGCAGCCAATTTGTGCACAGCAAGCTCCCACAAACAGCAATTTGATAATGACCAGATAATCAGTTTTTTGTGATGTTCATTGAGGGATAAATATCGGCCAGGAGAAATTCCCTTTCTCTTCTTTGAAATAGTGCCATGGGATTTTTTATGCCCATTTGAGAGGGCAGCCTGGGAGTTGGTTTAAATTCTCATCCAAAAGACAGCACCTCCAATAGTGCAGCACTCCATCAGTACCACTGGATTGTCAGCTTTGATTTTTATACTCAAGTCCTAGAGTGGGTCTTGAACCCACAACTTTCTAAGTTAGAGACAAGAGTGCTACCCATTGAGCTCCAGCTGACACCACAGGCAAACTGAAGCCAATTGTCGTGCCTTTACCACTGACCTGGAAGAGATCAGCTAACAGGTGATGTAGCTATACTGCAGAAAGCCTAGAGGAGTATAGAAAGTGGAGGGGTGAAATTCAACAGGAAAAAATATTGGCAAGTAAATCAGGGAAAACCCAAAGATATTTTATGAAACATGAAGAGCAAGAGGATACCTAAAGAAAGAGTACGGCCAATTAGAGACCAAAAAGATAACTTGTGCGTGGAGATGCATGGTTCTTAATGAATACTTTGCATCTGTTTTCACACAAGAGAGGTCGAAGCAGACATTGTAGTTGAGAAGGAGGAGTGTGAAATATTGAAATATTGTGTGGGATAAACACAGTGAGGGAGGAAAAAAGGTGTTTAGTATCATTGAAAGAGGATAAATCAGCAGACACGAATGAAATGTATTCCAGGCTGCTTAGGAAAGCAAGGGAAGAAATAGTGGTGGCTCTGAGCATCATTTTCCAATCCTTGCTGGTTACAGGCATGGTGCAGGAGGACTGGAGGACTGCTAATGTTGTACCATTGTTTAAAAAGGGGGGAAGGGATAGCTCGAGTAATTTACAGACCAGTCAGCCTAACCTCAGTGGGGGACAGATTATTGGAAAAATGCTGAGAGATGGTGGAAATCGTCATTTAGAAAGGCTTGGATTATTCAAAGACAGTCAGCATGGATTTGTTAAGGGAAGGTTGTGTCTGACTAACTTGATTGAATTTTTTTCAGGAGGTAACAAGAAGGATTGATGAGGCTAGCATGTTTTTTGTTTGATGTGGTCTACATGGATTTTAGCAAGGCTTTTGACAAGGTCCTACATGGCAGAGTGATCATGAAACTAAAAGCTCGTGGGATCCAAGGGAAAGTGACAAGTTGGATTCAAAATTGGCTCAGTGACAGGAAGCAAAGTGTTATGGGTGACGGGTGTTGTTGTGACTGGAAGGCTGCTTCCAGTGGGGTTACACAGGGTTCAGTACTGGGTCCCATGCAGTTCATGGTATATATCAATGAATTAGACTTGAATGTAGGGTCATGATAAAGACATTTGCAGATGATATGCAAATTGGCCATGTGGTTGATAGTGAGGAAGAAAGCTGTAAACAGCAGGAAGATATTAATGGACTGGACAAATGGGCATAAAAGTGTCAAGTCAAATTCAATCCAGAAGTAATGCATTTGGGGAGGACAAACAAGGCAAGAGAATTCACAATAAATGGTAGGATCCTGAAAAGTGTAGAGGAACATAACAACCTTGGAGTATATGTCTACAGATCCTTGAAGGTAGCAGGACAGATAGATAAGGTGGTCAAGAAGGCATTTAGGATATTTTTCTTTATTGGCCGAGGCCTTTAGTACAAGAGCAGGGAGGCTAGAACTGTATAAAACACTAGTTAGACCACAACTAGAGTACTGTGTACAGTTCTGGTCACCACATTACAGGAAGGCTGTGATGACACCAGAGAGGGTACAGAAGAGATTTACAAGGATGTTGCCAGGAATGGAGAATTTTAGCTATGAGGAAAGATTGAATAGGCTGGATTTGCTTTCTTTAGAACAGAGGAGGCTGAAGGGAGATTAAATTGAGGTGTATAATATTATGGGGGGCTGCGATCGAGTGGATAGCAAGGATCTATTTCTATTAGCAAAGAGGTCAATAACCAGGGGGAATAGATTTAAAATAATTAGTAGAAGGATTAGAGAGGAGTTGAGGAGCATTTTTTTTCACTCAGAGGATGGTGGGGGTCTGGAACTCACTGCCTGAAAGAGTGGTAGAGGCAGAAACCCTCATTGCATTAAAAAAAACTTGAATGTTCACTTGAGGAGCCATAATCTACGGGGCTATGGACCAAGAGCTGGAAGGTGGGATTAGGCTGAATAGTGCTTTTCCGGCCAGCATGGACATGATGGGCTGAATGGCCTCCTTCTGTGCCATAAATCTTTACATGTTTCTATGTTTAATAGCATAGATGGGGGATTAAGAGGAATTTGTCCATTGAGCCATCCAGACAGCTGCATGTTAGCAGCATATTTTTAACCAGTGTCTGCCCTTACTATGGATTATATTTGATAGCTTAGTCATCTGGCAGCCAACTATTACAAATGAGTGTGGGAGGTTATATCAAGTGTTGCACATTACCCACTATTGTGTGATTCCCAGAATTAGCTGTGTCGACAAACTCATGATATTTTGTCGTCTACTTTGTGACCTTTGAGCATGGGATGTTTTGTAATAAAATTTATGCGGGTATCTTTTTTAACAGATGAGGTCCCTTTGGTCAGGTTCATAAATGAAGAACAGCCACATTGGGGAGGCACTAGAAGGGCATCTAGAATCCATGAATTGAAGGGCACATTGTCTATTTGACAAAGTGTTATGATGTGTTTGGAGAGGGCAGAGAGCGACAGTACTATTCTATCGCAATAACATCACGTTTTAAGGTAATTGGCAAAATAGCCCGAGGCGACATGTGGGAACAATTTTTTTTTATGCAGCGAGTTGTTCTGATCTGGGATGTGCTGCCTGAAAGGGCGGTGGAAGCAGATTCAATAGTAACTTTCAAAAGAGAATTGGATAGATACTCGAAGGGAGAAAAGTGCAGGATTATGGGGAAAAGGGCAGGGAAGTAGGACTAATTGGACAACTCTTTCAAAGAGCCGACACGGGCACGATGGGCCGAATGGTCTCATTCTGAGCTATATTAATCTATGCTTCCATGTTCAACTGCTGGTTTTGTAAAGATTTTTGTTTCCCGTCTGTAAACAGACAAAGGAAAGGTTTTCTTAGTTGTCATCCTGTCATGTCATAAAAAAGTTACAAAGTATTACAAAGTATTTACAGTACAGAAACAGGCCTTTCGACCTAAAGGCCTGCTTTAGGTCAGGAAAGAGAATCCGACCCGAACCCGACCGAACCACAGCGGGCCCGAGCCTGACCCGGCCCGAGGCCCTCCGATTTTGCCCCAAGACCGGCCTGACCCGAACCCGCCACTAGTCGGCCCAACCCAACCATCCCTTTACTTACGTTCCTGACATCGGACTTGTAAGAAGCTGCAGCGCATGCGTGATGACGTCATAGTGACGTCACTCGCTCACTGTGCAGACTCAGTTTCGTCCCGGACTCCCAGCTCAGGTAAGTTTTTTTATTTTTAATACTTACCAGCAGAGCACTTACCATGTTTGTCTGGCCCGATCCGACCCGACTCGATCTGGACTTGACCCGAGCCCGAAATCCGGCCCTGGAAGATGGGTCCCACTCGACCCGAACCCGACACGTCGTCGGGTCCCGTCGGGTTCACGCGGGTAGCAGGCCTCTATTTCGACCCAACAGGTCCACACCAGTGTTTATGTTCCACACGAGCCTCCTCCTTCTCCCTTCATCTAACACCATCAACATATCCTTCTATTCCTTTCTCCCTCATGTGTTTATCTAGCTTCCCCATAAATGCATATATGCTATTCACCTCAACTACCACTTGTGGTAGTGAGTTCCACATTCTAACCACTACCACTCTTTGGGTGAAGAAGTATCACCTGAATTCCTTACTGGATTTATGAATGAATGTTTTATATTTATGACTCCTGCTCTGGTCTCGCTGTGCAAGTGGAAACCCCTTCTCTATCTCTACCAATCAAATTCTTTCATAATCTTGAAGATCTCCATAAGGTCATCCTTCAGTCTTTTCTTTTCTAGAGAAAAGAGCCCCAGCCTGTTCAACCTTTCCCGATAAGTATAACCTCTCCATTCTGGTATCATTCTAGTAAATCTATTTTGCACCTTCTTCTGTGCTTCTATGTCCTTTTTACAATATGGAGACCAGAACTGTTGACAGTACTTCGAAGGTGGTCTAACCAAGGTTCACATTACTATTCAAGTATACTTTGACATTGACTTAGGAATGTTTTTTCATAACATCATTGGGATTCAATTCATATTACAATTCTTCTGCTCAGTTCTGTTAAGTTATTGTTAGAACTACATCCTAAGCTGTTGCAGGACCACTGATATCACTGTCAAACATACAGCAACCATGTAAGTACTCCACAGCCTTTGGACTCAATATTGAGTTTTACAAATTCAGAGCATGACTGCCAATGTTTTATTTTTATTTTTTTTATTTTTATTATATTTTAACCACGTGCCTGTCTTAAACTTGTTTTTCATGTTTTTGCTTTTGGACAAAGCTGTTCATTATTCTGCAATTAACACTCTCTCTGGACTAATGCCATGTCTTTTACTATAACTATTACCACTTCCTTTGCCTTTCATTCCGTGACATCTGTCATTTAATGTCTCTTGCCCTCCCCATCCCCCCACTTCCACTTGCTCAAAGCCTATTTTTTCCCCCAAAAATATACTTTATTCATAAAAACCTGTAAAAAATACATTCCAAAACAGTTCAAAACAGCTTCAAGTTGACATGCCAAAAAGTGTAAAGGAAATCAGTTTTCTTCAATACAGGAGTGAGTTGCCTCACAACCTTTCCATTCCATTTTACATGCCATGTATATTTTACAGCAAACCTATATTTGGTGTATACAGCCCGAGGGGTTTCCCATGTGTCCAGCCCCTCTGTTCAGCTTTGTGGGGGGACCTTACACAGTGGCCTTTCCCCGTTGAGCCTTTGCAGCGGCTGCCCCAAGCTTTAGTGCGTCCCTCAGCACATAGTCCTGGACCTTGGAATGTGCCAGTCTGCAACATTCGGTCATGGACAACTCTTTGCGCTGGAAGACCAGCAAGTTTCAGGCAGACCATAGAGCGTCTTTCACCGAATTGATGGTCCTCCAGCAGCAGTTGATGTTTATCTCAGTGTGCGTCCCTGGGAACAGCCCGTACAGCACAGACTCCTGTGTTACAGAGCTGCTTGGGATGAACCTCGACAAAATCCACTGCTTCTCTTTCCACACCTGCTTTGCAAAGACACATTCCAGAAGGAGGTGGGCGACCGTCTCTTCCCCACCACAGCCACCTCGAGGGCAGTGTGCGGAAGGGGCGAGACTCCGGGCGTGCAGGAGGGATCTGATGAGGAGGGCCCTTCTCACCACCAGCCAAGCTACGTCTTGGTGCTTGTTTGAAAGTTCTGGTGATGAGGCATTCCGCCAGATAACTGCTTGGGGAACCATCCGACAGGATCCACCATCTCCTTTTTCCGTAGGGCCTTGAGGACACTCCGTGCAGACCACTGCTTGATGGATTGGTGGTCAAAGATGTTTTCCCGCAGAAACTTTTCCACGAAGGACAGTGGTACAGCACGGTCCAAATGGATGGATTGTTACGCGGCAATGTGACCAGACTCATCCTTCGCAACACTGGGGACAGACAGAACCTCAGCACGTAGTGACAATTGGTGTTTGCATACTGGGGCTCCACGCACAGCTTGATGCAGCCGCACACGAAAGTGGTCATCAGGATGAGGGCGATGTTGGGTACATTTTTCCCACCCTTATCCAGAGGTTTGAACATCGTGTCCCTCCGGACTCGGTCCATTTTGGATCTCCAGATAAAGCAGAAAATAGTTCGGCTGACAGCCACGACGCATGAGTGGGGTATGGGCCAAACCTGCACCAAATACAGCAACAACGTGAGTGTCTCGCACCTGATGACTAGGTTCTTACCCACAATGGAGAGAGATCACTGCTCCCACATGCTCAGTTTATGGTATACCCTGGCTACTCGCTCCTTCCAAGTTTTGGCACACACCTTCCGAACCATATCTCCAGTACCTTCAGGTAGTCTGACCTGACGGTGAAGGGGACAAAGGATCAGTCGGCCCAGTTCCCAAAGAACATGGCCTCACTCTTGCCGTGGTTAACTTTGGCTCCCAAGGCCAGTTCGAACTGGTCGCAGATGCTCATCAGTCTGCGAACGGACAGCTGATCCGAGCAGAAGACGGCGACGTCGTCCATGTACAGGGAGGCTTTTACCTGAGTGCCTCCGCTGCCTGGGATTGTCACTCTTCCTATGCCCGCATGCTTCCTAATAGACTCAGCAAAGGGTTCAATACAGCAAACAGACAAGACAGGGGAGAGAGGACAGCGCTGTCTGACTCCAGATTTGATTGGGAAACTTTCTGATTCCCACCCATTCATTGAGACTGTGCTACTGATGTTTGTGTAGAGCAGTTTGATCCAATTGCGGATTCCCTTCCCAAACCCCATTTTGGGAAGCACGTCCATCATGTAGGTGTGCGATATCCCGTCAAAAGCCTTCTCCTGGTCCAGGCTGATGAGGCAGGTGTCCACCCCCCTGTCCCGTATAGAGGCGAACGTATCCCTGAGTAGCGCGAGACTATCAGAGATCTTCCTGCCGGGTACAGTGCAGATCTGGTCAGGGGTATTACATTTCTAAACTTTACCAGTTCTGATGAAAGGTCACATACCTGGGTTTCTCTCTCCACAGATGCTGAGTATTTCCAGCACGTTCTGTTTGTGTTTCATGTAAGTACTGATGTCCCTAATGCATTGTTACCCTGGAACAGCAAGACTTTAGCTGAAAATGAAGCCAATTTAGGAGATGGGCCAGAACATCCTCTGGGGCCAGTTACCTTATACATGTGTAAATCAGGTTTTGAATGGTAATGATAATATGTTAATGAGCCGAGAGGAGCTGTAAATGCCAACAGCAGAAACATTACCAGTGACTGCTGTCTGGAAAAATGGGAGCAATGGTTATGACCTGAGATCTGAAAACAGCCATCTCCAGTGCAACACATCATTGTGCAACACATCTTACCCTTCCCTCTCCTTTCAGCAGTTTGAAAGGGCTGTTCCCTCTACGATACCCTGGTCCACTGGTTCATCACCTCCAATACCTCCCCCACTTCCCACAGCACCTGCCCATGCAAGTGCAGGAGATGCAACACCTGTCCTTTCACCCTTTCTCTTCCCACCATCTGGGGCCCCAAAACACTCTTACCAGGTGAAACAATGATTTACTTGTACTTCTTACGATTTAGTTTCCAGAGCTTGGGGCCTAGGCAACTGAAGGCACAGCCAATAGTGGCCCGATTAAAATCGGGGATATGCAAGAGGGCAGAATTGGAGGAGTGCAGAGATCTTGGAAGGTTGTGAGGCTGGAGGAGATTACAGAGATAGGGAGAAGGGCGAGGTCATGAAGGGATTTGAACACAAGGATTTAAAATTATGGCATTGCTCAACCTCTACATCTACAATCATTAAACCAGGTTAATCTTCTGAGCTCCTCTGTCACTTTCCTGCAGACCTGTGGGCTTCCTTACCTCTCGCTCTCCTCCTTCGCCTTTGGAAATAGTTGGAAATGTGTTGAGAACCTTTCAGCCTTTCCCAAAGTTGCAAGGATTCTCATATTCCGCCACTTCCCTTTAATTGTCTAAATCCCTTTAAATTTCACCTGTGTGTAATTCTCTGGTCCATCACTAGGCTACAAACCTGCCTAATCCAAATCTGTACCTGGAGTTTTGAATGATTAAGCAAACACTTTAAATCCCAAAATATTGAGTGCTATTAATGTATTACCTTAAATAGAAACAGAAAATGCTGGAGTTATTCAGAAGGTCAGGCAGCATCTGCAGTGAGAGGACTTAGAGATGTAACAGGTTTTAAGCAAGTACAGAGGCAGGGAAAGTGGGGAGGGGTGGAGAGATTAGATGATAAAAGGGATGATGGTTCAAGAACAGAATAGGAGGCTGAGGACAGAGGAATCAGACTGTGAATGGGATGGAGAATTAAAATGGCATGTATCCGGAAGCTCAGAGTCATGTTTGTGGACTGAACAAAAGAGTTCAACAAAGCATTCATTCAATCTTCATTTGGTCTGCCCAGTGTAGAGGAGACAGCATCTTGAGCAGCGAATCCATGCCTTTGTTACCTCCAGACTTGACTGTTCTAACACACTCCTAGCTGGTCTCCCACATTCTGCCCTCCATAAACCTGAGGTCATCCAAAATCCCGCTGTCCATGTCCTAACTCGCACCAATTCCCATTCAATTATTACCCTACGCTAACTGGCCTGCACGGGATGCCAGTTAAGCAATGCCTCGATTTTAAAATTCTCATCCCTGTTTTCAAATTCCTCCTTGGCCCCCGGACACTCCCCAACTCCGTAATCTTCTCCAGCCCCACAATCCTCCAAGATATCTGTACTTGTCTAATTCTGAGCTCTTGAAGCGTACAAAATTCTTACAGTGCTCGACAGGGTTGATGCAGGAATGATGTTTCTCCTGGCTGGTGGGTCTAGGACCAGAGGACGCAGTCTCAGAATAACAGGTAGGCCATTTAAGGACTGAGATGAGGAGGAATTTCTTCACTCAGTGGGTGGTGAATCTTTGGAATTCTCTGCCCCAGAGGGCTGCGGAGACTCAGTCTGCGTATGTTCAAGATAGAGATTGATAGATTTCTACATTTAAAGATATCAAAGGAATGGGGGTAGTGCGGGAAAATGGCATTGAGGTAGAAGATCGGTTATGATCTAGTTGAATGGCGGAGCAGGCTCGAGGTGCTGAATGGCCTACTCCTGCTATTTCCTATGTTCCTCTGTTGAGCATCCCCAATTTTAATCACTCCACCATTGGTTTTGTTTGATAACGCTCTACAAAGAAGGTGCCACATCAATGCACTTTGTTGTTGTTCTTTATTCTGAGTAACTCCCGTCCTGAATGAGGGAGATACAAGGGGTCCTCTGCTGGCTGGGAAATGATTTTGAGCAATTTCAACCCAGATTCAATCGGGGCTTTTACAAGAAAATTGGATAATTATCTGGAGAGGAAAAAAAAATTGCAGGGCTAGAGGAGTTGCTCTTGCAGAGAGCTGGCACAGGCACAACGGGCCGAATGGCCTTCTTCTGTGCTGCAACCATTCTTTGATTACATGTCCTCAACTCACACTTCCAAACTCAGAGGCCAGAGTCCTTGCGACCCACCGAGGCTCAACTGACACAATTACAGTGCTGCAAAATCTGCAAGATCCTAAAAGCAGGTGGGTTGGGGAGCAAAGAGAGAGAGAGAGAGAGAAAGAAAGCGTGTTGCAGAAGAAAACTATTTCCACGTTTTTTCCCCCCCGAGAAATCCATTTTTAACGAGAAGTGAGAGAACCTTTCTCTGTAGCTGAATCATCAGTATTGTTACATTCCCGTGGGCAAGTCTACACTCCCACTGCTTCCTCAATTCTGAGAAAATCCCATAAGACAAACCGGGAGAAGTGGCAGCTCCAGGAAAACTGAGTCTGTTCGTCACTGGAAACCGAATCCCAGCAGAGATAAGAAGTGGAGGATCTGGAGAGCCGCTCAATCCTGGACTTGACCGTCAGTCTGAATGGAGATTTAGTGGGGAACTCAACGCCATATCTGGTTTTGCAGAAGTCTGCAGTCGGTATTTTTTGGGTGAGTTTCTTTCCAAAGCTTACGCCTGAACTTTAACCATCTGCTTTCAACGTTTATTGACACCTGCGAGTGTGCTTTTTGTGTCTCCACATTCTCTCGGTTCATGTTTCACTGAAGTTATTTTTGAGCCTTTTGTTGTTTGAGCGACAGTTCTTTCACCCTCACCAAGACGTTGATTTTTTTTTTAGATTAATAAGCTGATGGTAAAAACGTTCTATTATTAATAGTGTAAAGGATATTTGGCAGAAACTTTGCGTATGTAAGCTTTATATCCGAGCATCACTTTAGGGCAAAGGCAGTTGGAAATACGCCAAAGCAACAAATCGAATTTAGTGAAACGTATATTCAAACAACTTCCTCTTGTGTAGGTCCTTCAATCTCATGACATTTCACAAAGTGCAGGGGGGAGTGGGCACTGTGTTGGAACTGGGAGGTGATTAGGTGGGGAAGGATTGATAATGGTGAGTAGAGGAAAGACGAACTCACTCACACAATGAATATTGGCTTGTACACCTTCACTGCCATATCGATCACACACGTGTGTGTTTAATGCTTCATTACTTCAGTCAGAGAAACGAGAGTTCTTTGTATTCCAAGGAAACTAAACAAGATGGTGCGATTTGATTATACACTTATGCTCAGTCTTAGTCCAGTCAAACAGAAAACCTTAACCATCAACAAAAAATAATTTATATAGCACCTTTCACGACCTCAGGACATCCCAAAGTGATTTACAGCTTTTTGAAGGGTAGTCACTGTTGTAGGAAATGTAGCAGCCTATTTGGCCCCCAGTGAAGCCCCACAATCAGTAGTGTGATAATGACCAGATTATCTGTTTTTGTAATGTTGATTGTGAGATCAATATTGGCCAGGACACCAGGGAGAATTCCCTTGCCCTTCTTTGAAAGAATGCCATTTACGTGCACCTGAGAGGGCAGACGGGGCCTCAGTTTAATGTCTCATCTGAAAATTGGCACCTCCGACTGTACAGTACTCCCTCAGTACTGCACTGAAGTGTCAGTCTAGATTCTTGTGCTCAAGTCCTGGAGTGAGACTGTGAACACACAACCTATTGACTCGGAGGCAAAAGTGCTACCAACTGAAGAAATACAAGTCAACAAATAGTGACCTAAAAATGGAATCAATCTCCCCCAGTGACTCAACCACCCATGGCAATGAATGGCTGAGCTATAGAGATCAGGAAGGTTCTCACATTTGATCCCCGGTCAGTGCTGAATTGGCTGATCTTAGCTGAGGTGGTCGGTGGAATACTGCAGTTGGCTTCAATCTCCTTGGGTGGGGGGGGGGGGGGGAGGTGGAGAGGAAAATTGACCTCAGTTTTTACTCCTGATATCTGTCTAACAATAGTTGCTGGAAGTATGCAATTTTTGTTGCCAGTTGAGGACAGAATTGGACTCACCTGTGACGCATACCCTGTTGAATAGCCTTTTTAAGGCCCATTGTCTAGGCTGGCTTATGAAAAAGGTACAGAAGGGAAAATAGTACCCAGGAATAGTACCCAAGAGGGTGAATGCCTTCAGGAAAGGAGGAAGGAAGAATATTGGCAGCAAAAGAGTGAAAGAAATGAGAATAAGAGCAACCATTTACTGATAAATGAATTTCAATGCAATTAGAGAGAAAATTTGCGTTGGCATTAAAGAAGCCAATGATTCTCTGTGTAGAGGACATATTTGCAGGGACTTCTGCTAACGGTGATACACTCCCAAGTGTCACCCTGTCCCAATACCTGAAGAGCTGTGTCATCTACCCAAAGGAACAATTTTTAAAATTCATTCATGGGAGTGGACATCGCTGGCAAGACCAGCATTTATTATCCATCCTGAAATGCCCTTGAGAAGGTGGTGGTGAACTGCCTTCAAGAACCGCTGCAGTCCATGTAGTGTAGGTACACCAACAGTGCTGTTAGGTAGGGAGTTCCAGGATTTTGACGCAACGACAGTGACGGATATAGTTCCAAGTCAGAATGGTGTGTGCCCTTGGTGGGGAACTTGTAGGCGGTGGTGTTCCCATGCGTCTGCTGCCTTTGTCATGGTTTGGAAGGTGCTGTCAAAGAAGCTTTCACGAGTTGCTGCAGTGCATCTTATAGATGGCACGTACTGCAGCCACTGTGTGCCGGCGGTGGAAGGAGTGACTGTTTAAGGTGGTGGATGGGGTGTCAATCAAGCGGGTTGCTTTATTAGTGTACAGCAACTATAATAGTGTGTCAATAGACCACAAATATCAGAGATCTGATAACAGGTGGATGGAAAGCTGACAGCCTTGCAGACCGCCCCTCCCCGGCATCACCCCAAGGACGCACCAGGGTCTGGGGACCCACGTTTGACAACCTATGAGGAAAGGAAAATACAGTTGGTAATTTGTAAGCCAGGCCCCAGAGAAGAACTCAACAAGTCTTACTGTACATGAGTCTACAGCCAGTCTGAACCTAAACTGGCTCCAACGTGAATACAGAATTAACCATTGCTCATAGGTCATGGGTCCCATAGAGGAAAGGATGTCATGTACTTCCTCATCTTCCTCAGCTCGGATTTCTTAATTAGCTGCCTGAGTAATGATGAGCGTGCTTCCAGTCTAGGAGTATGTATGCAGATGGGTATTAAACACAGGGCTCATAATGTGAGACACTGCTGGATCTGATAGAGTTGCCAACTCTGGTTGGGCATAATCCTGGAGGTTTCATCACATATCTCCATCTTCCCGTTTCCAACCACTCCACCTAGTTAAACAGTCTTTTCCGCTATATCCAATATCATTAGAAATAATAAATGAAAGTGTTCAATGAAATTGAAAAAACTCAAGTTTTAATGCTGCTATGATTTTTTCTCCCCCGGTCGCTCGCAGCAGTGTCCAGGAGATGAACCTTCAATTCCTGGAGACTCCAGGGCAATTCTGGAGGGTTGGCAACCCTTCTGCCTGACAGAATGGTTAATGTGACTTGGCTTTGTGGTTTAAACTCCCTCCCTGTGAAGAAGCAAATCCCTTACACTTGATTGACATCCAGCAATGGCCCAGGTAAAAATGAGGTTAAATGTGAGTATTTTTAGCTAAGATCGCAGCTACTCAGTGTAATAGCAAACAGGATTTCATCAATGATACTCCCATGAGACCCTAACTTTGTTGAAAGAAAGAAAAAAGATCTTACATTGATATAGCACCTTACATACCTCAGGAGATCCCAATGCGCTTTACAGCCAATGAAGTTCTTTTGAAGTATAGTCACTGTTTTAATGTGTTGAGGCTCTCAGGAAGGTTCCAAGCGGGGAAGAAGTAATCTTTAATAGAGAGGAAATAAAAAAGATGGAACATTTACTGCCACCTCTCCAAAGCTGGGCAATTATCAGAAACATATATAAGATGATCCCACCTCAAATCTGAATTTCCACTACGGCTTTAAAGAAAGACTTGTATATAAACAGTACCTTACATTGCATATTGTTACATCAGTTAGTGCATCACAGACAATGAAATTATTTGAAGTCCAGTGGCATTGTTATGTAGGCAACTGATTTGCATACAGCAAGTCCTACAAACGAGTGAAGCTGAGATATTTCTCCTTAGCGCAGAGAAGGATAAGGGGAGATTTGATAGCACTGTTCAAAATTTTGAGGGTTTTTGATAGAGCAAATAGGGACAAACTGTTTCCAGTGGGAGCAGAGTCAGTGGCCAGATGAATCAGGTTGAAAGTAATTGGCCAAAGAAACAGAGGGGAGACGAGGAGAATTTATTTTTTATACTGCTAATTGTTATGAGTTAGAATGCACTGCCTGAAAGGATGGTGGAAGGAGATTCAGTAGTAACTTTCAAAAGGGAAATGTTTATATCCTGCAAAAGGAAATAAAATGCAGCGCTTTGGGGAAAGGGCGGGGGTCTGGATATGCACCTCAAGTGCCTTAAGCTGCAGGGTTACGGACCAAATGCTGGAAGGTGGGATTAGAATAGATGGATCGTTTTTCGACCGGCACTGTCGTAAATCTCCTCTGTACCCTGTCTAGTGCAATTTGTGTCCATGCTGCCACTGTCCTGTTTATTCCATGGGCTCTAACTTTGCTAACAAGCCTCTTATGTGGCACTTTATCAAATGCCTTTTGCAAATCAGAAGGCTTTCAACAAAGTCCCACATAAGAGATTAGCGTGTAAAATTAAAGCGCATGGGATTGGGGGTAGTGTATTGCGATGGATAGAAAATTGGTTGGCAGACAGGAAACAAAGAGTAGGGATAAATGGGTCTTTTTCTGAATGGCAGGCAGTGACTAGTGGGGGACCGCAGGGATCGGTGCTAGGACTCCAGCTATTCACAATATACATTAATGGTTTAGATGAAGGAACTAAATGTAATATCTCCAAATTTGCAGATGACACAAAACTGGGTGGGAGGGTGAGTTGTGAGGAAGATGAAGAGTGATTTGGACAAGTTGAGTGAGTGGGCAAATGCATGGTAGATGCAGTATAATGGGGATAAATGTGAGGTTATCCACTTTGGTAGAAAAAACAGGAAGGCAGATTATTATCTGAACGGCTATAAACTGAGAGAGGGGAACATGCAACGAGACCTGGGTGTTCTCGTACACAAATCGCTGAAGGTAAGCATGCAGGTCCAACAGGCAGTAAAAAATACAAATGGTATGTTGGCCTTCATAGCGAGAGGATTCGAGTACAGGAGCAGGGATGTCTTGCTGCAGTTATACAGGGACTTGGTGAGGCCACACCTGGAATATTGTGTGCAGTTTTGGTCTCCTTATCTGAGGAAGGATGTTCTTGCTATGAGTGCAACGAAGGTTTACCAGACTGATTCCTGGGATGGCTGGACTGACATATGAGAAGAAATTGAATCAGTTAGGATTATATTCGCTGGAGTTCAGAAGAGTGAGGGGGAATCTCATAGAAACCTATAAAATTCTAACAGGACTTGACAGGGTAGATGCAGGAAGGATGTTTCCGATGGTGGGGGAGTCCAGAACCAGGGGTCATAGTCTAAGGATATGGGGTAAACCTTTCAGGACTGAGATGAGGAGAAATTTCTTCACCCAAAGAGTGGTGAGCCTGTGGAATTTGCTACCACAGAAAGCAGTTGAGGCCAAAACATTGTATGTTGTCAAGAAGGAGTTAGATATAGCTCTTGGGTTTAAAGGGATCAAAGGGTATGGGACGAAGGTGGGAACAGGTTACTGAGTTGGATGCTCAGCCATGATCATAATGAATGGTGGAGCAGGCTCGGAGGGCCAAATGGCCTACTCCTGCTCCTATTTTTTATGTTTCTAAGTCCACGTACACTACATCAGCTGCATTACCTTCATCAACCGACTCTGTAGCCTCACCAAAAAACTCAATCAAGTTGGTTAAATACGATTTGCCTTTAACAAATCTGTGCTGGCTTTCTTTAATTAATCACCCTGGTCCAAGTGACTGTTAATCTTGTCCCATGTTTCTCCAGTTTCTCTCTTACAATTTTGTCCTCTCTTACCTACACTGCCTCCAGTCACTGACTCTCTCTCGATCATTGTGGTAACTGAAACTGGAGACTGCTGATGATGGAGCTTGAATGGATCACTGGACAGAGTAAGTGTGTTATCTTCAGTCTCGTGCTTTACTGGTTTGGGTACATGGGTCAGCTTCTTATTTGCTTTGCTGATTACTGCTCCATGGTGATTGGATTTGTTCAGTGTGCCTTGCTTCTCTGCTGAATAGAATACAAAAGCAGGGATGTAATGCTGGAACTGTATAAAACGCTGGTTAGGCCACAGCAGGAGTATTGCGTACAGTTCTGGTCACCACATTACAGGAAGGACATAATTTCTCTGGAGAGAGTTCAGAGGAGATTTACAAGAATGTTGCCAGGGCTTGAAAGTTGCAGCTATGAGGAAAGATTGGATCGGCTAGGGTTGTTTTCCTTAGAACAGAGGAGGCTGAGGGGCGACTTAACTGAGGTGTACAAAGTTATGAGGGGCCTAGATAGAGTAGACAGGAAGGACCTGTTTCCTCTAGCGGAGAGGTCAATTACCAGGGGACACAGATTTAAGGTGATTGGTAGAAGGATTAGAGGGGACATGAGGAAAAACTTTTTCGCCCAGAGGGTGGTGGGTGTCTGGAATTCACTGCCCGGATCGGTGGTGGAGGCAGAAACCCTCAACTCATTTAAAAGGTACCTGGACATGCACCTGAAGTGCTGTAACCTGCAAAGCTACAGACCAGGTGCTGGAAAGTGGGATTAGATCGGGCGGCTAGTTTTCTGGGCTGGTGCAGACACGATGGGCTGAATGGCCTCCTTTTGTGCCGTAATTTTTCTATGGGTTCCATGGTTCTTTGCTGCTGGAGGGTGCATTCAAACGTTGTGTGAGGAGAAAGTCAGGCTGAGCTGTGTGATGCGCTTCACAGGTGAATAGCCCAAGAACCTAGAGTCACATATGAAGATAGATCAGTTCGCTCAGGTACCCAGGGAAGGACAAGTACATGTGTCAGGGCCATCAGGAGAAGAAGGGAGAAAGTTGGATGAAGAAAATCAGCTGTATTCATTCTCCCTGATGTGTTACCTGCCGGGAGATAGTGATTCAATGTGGCATAAAATCTCACAAATTCCAAACATAGGATTGGATTTTTCCTCTGGTGCTAGGAAACAGGAGTTGGAAGTGTTTCTAGGTCCTGAACCCACGTCCAGGTGGAGAGGGGGAAACAGTCACTCTTTGGGATTTTTACGGAGACGCCCCCTTAATTGGCATGGAGACAGATTCCCTGTCCAATTAAGGGTGGCAGGCAGGCTCCGGAAGCTGGAGGGCCAATCAGAGGCCTTCTAGCTTGACAGAAGCAGTAGGCTGCAGTAAAGGGTAAGTAACTGAGAGGGTGCTTCAACATGGAGGCACCCTGTCGCCAACGTTTTAAATCTTTAAATAAAAAACAGATTCAGCAACCAGGCCACCACTGTTGGGGTGGGGTGGAGCTGGGGAGTCCCTCTACAGGGTAGCCTTTGGCTACACCCACACCCAGGCAGGCAGGGAGGGCCTGTAGGCCTGCCTGGAGTGCTGGCCCCCTGGCCTGCCTCTGGGTACACACCTCCAGGTTGTTAAACTGCACCCCCCCCCGCCCCATTGGTTCGGGAAACCAGCACAACGGTCGGCCCCAGTATTTCTGGGCTGAGTCCACCTCCATTCCTGCCCTCAACAGTGAAAGTGCAGTTTGCTGAGCAAATCTGAGTGATGACAGATTGCTTACCATAAGGTGGGGAGTCCCAAAATATAATTTTGAAATTATATAAAAGTTTATTGAAGGACTGAACATGCAATTCTCATTTGTGGGAAAGTCAATTGCAGCATTAATCGTTGCAGAAAAAGAAAATATCATCTTGTTTCTAGTAGAGAATCCAATTATTATGTCTAAACATTGTTCCAGTAAAATATTTAAGCTAGCCATCAACATTTAAAGTCACATTTACCTTAAATCCCTGAGTCGAAAGCTACAGAGTTTAATGAGATGCCTCTATCCCAATGAAGGGAAGAGCTATAGTTACTGCGTCACAGTAAACCGTACCTTTACTGTGAGAGACGCTGGACTGAATCCAACAAATCTAAAGATCCACTGTGTGCTTCCAATATTTATACTGTTTCTAAGCTGCATAACTAGTTTTTACAAGTAGGTTCATCCCCTTTTATTTCCCAAATAAGGCTGTATAACTTTTTAAATTTCTAATTAAAATCCACAATATTTAATTTCTAAGAAAAGGCTGAGGCAGCAGGAAGTTGTGAGCAGAAATGCTGGTCAACACATCCTTGGAGCCAACGGGACGCTGGAAGTAGCAAATGGTGGTGCACTTCTGAGCCACCCAATTGTGTTTTAAGATTATAACCCAGGTTTCCTAGATACAGTTGACAGGTGATTTAAGTCCATCCGTAGAAAGTCATGTTATCCATTGTTAAACTGTAGTAACTTACAATGATTATTTACGAAACCTGTATTATCAGTGCCTTTACTGAGGTGGCAATGCTCATGACTTTTGGAAGCGATTTCCAGTTTTTCAGAGCCTAGGCATTGTGTTTTTCGGAAGAGGCCATTATGCTGTGTCCTTGACCATCGGGGCGTGTCCTGGCACGTTTATGAACCCTGCTTTTAATTTTTTTAATCCCTAATTCATAAGAAAATAACTCTTTTAATCTAATAAACCCTTATTAAGACTGGATTCCTTCACAACACAGCAAAAAGTACTTCATTGGCTGTAAAGCGCTTTGGGACATCCTGAGGTTGCAAAAAATTCGATATAAACGCAACTCTTTCTTTCTTTAAAAGTCATAACATGTTGCAGACCATTGTGACCTCACAACCTCAAAGTGTTAATGATGCACCCGCCTGATCACATTTTCACCCCATGTCTGCTCTATAGACTTAAATATCACTAAAATAAAAGCAAAATACTGCAGATGCTGGAAATCTGAAATAAAAACAGGAAGTGGTGGAAATACTCAGCAGGTCTGGCAGCATCTGTGGAGAGAGAAGCAGAGTTAACGTTTCAGGTCAGTGACCCTTCGTCAGAACTGGCAAAGGTTAGAAATGTAATAGGTTTTAAGCAAATGAAGGGTGTGGGGTGGGAGAGGTGTTTGGGAAGAGAACAAAAGGGAAGGTGTGTGATAGGGCAGAGGGCAGGAGAGATTAAATAATAAAGATGTCATGGGAAAAAGGCAGAGTGTTAATGCTTGTGGTGAAAGACAAAGCATTAGTGCAGAGAGAGTGTTAATGGTAGAATAATGAGCAGCTCTGTCCAAAAGTGCCACATGAGAAACAGGCACATTGTTAAAAAATAAAATAAAATAAGTTTTAAAAATAACTTAAACATCATTTTGTGTAACACAGGGTAGGGGGAACTTTCACCCCCAAAAACAGGTGGGGTTGGGTTGGGTGGGCTGTAAAAATCTTTCCAACTCGAACCCAAACACAACCTGCCTCGAACCAGCCTGTTTCAGTTTTAATGGGAGCTGGGGGAGGGTTGCATATTTGACATTATAATGAGGCTAATTGCCTCAGCTTTTATTTCTTCTGGGCAGTTGGTTTTCCCCATGGGATCGGGAAGCGCAGTAGCTAAAGAGGCAAGGAATGCTAAGTGTCTTTCCAGCCCTGCTTGTAGCCAAGAAGGAGCAGGAGAGCTCCCCACCTAGCCCACCAAGTCAACCTGTTTTCCCTCCTGTGATTGGACCCTGCCCACCGCCCCCTGCAATCTGATCTCCCCCACCCCACCCAAGCCAAAATGTCCCCCCACCCCAACCCCCCCACTCCTGTCTTTCTGATCCTTCCCTCCCTCCTCCCTCAGCTGCAGTCTGGTGTGAATTGCCTACCCAGCCAGCCTCGCAATCTGGTTGGCTGCACCTCGGAAATGGAGACCAAAAGAAAAATGCTAAATCAGGTCCTGCCTTGAAATTTGGCAGGACAGGAGGGAAACCCAATTTTGTGGGATTCCCAAACACAAAGGAGCCCTGCCCGTACTGCTCTGCCTGACGCTGAGTTAATAAGGGGCCCTGTTTTTCTCTTTCTGAATAGATGCCTGGATATCGATAGCAGAGCACAAGGGTAAAACTGACAGTTCCATTTCACAATTCTTATGGGGACCTCAGTGGCACAGTCAATGGGACGTGATGGGGGAGCGGGGGGGGGGGTGGGGGGAAGGGTCATCGGGAATTCTCTTCCCCATGAAGGCTGGGGGATGGGGGGGTTGCAATTGAAGCTTTTGCAAGACGGAGAGTGCCTGATTTTTGTTGGGGCAATGGTATGAAAGGGATATGGAGTTGAGGTGGGGATTAGCTGTGATCCAATTGATTGGTGGAGCAGGCTCGAAGGGCCAATCACATCTCTGCATGATTAACACTAGCAGGTAGCAGTGTTAGGGTTCAGTGACGTTTTGGTGAGATGGATTGTGAGTGAGTTTTGAATTCTGTAATGGGACTATAATGATAACACCTGCACCAGTCTGATTTTGCCCATTCATTGCAGTGTATTTACTTCATTATATGACTTGCTGATTTGCATGAAACCCTGTGGTTTATGTGGGAAGTTGGCTGTGGTTTGAATCTCATGCTTTCATTTCCACTGAAATACGTGATACTGGCGATATTAGAAAGTGTTTATTTTTGGACTGTTTTATAGCTGGCCACAGTGGCTGAAACTGCAATGAGCAGTTCATGTCCCTTCCTCCAGGCACCCCCTCACATTCTCTTCCCTTCACTGCACTTACTGAGACTGGGGCTATGATACAACCAGCTAGTCTCCGTTACATGGGTCCCAGTGGCTCCACATCAAGCGTGAACCCAGATGATAACTATCCTGGAAGTTACATCACAGCAGTTGAAGCCCTGCGTCTGAACCTGTGACCACACACCCACACACTTTCCAGTAATCAGATGGTGAACCCTGGCTGATCTTTTCCCTCCAGCCACCCAGATGAAGCCTGCATTACCCCCACCTCGACCAGAATCAGCTACCTCAGCATGGACTGAGGGTTGAACTGGAACACTTCCTGTTTTGTATGGTTTGGCTGCTTGCTGGGTGAAGTCCTTGATTCACGGAGGAGATTCATTGAATGTTCTACATATACATATATAAATCACTGTGACTTTCACTGAAGGCAGGTTTGACTGTTCTGCCACTTCTGCCCGTGGCCACTCGGCGCAGGGCCAGAGAGGTGCATTTTGCCTGTCATATCTAAAACTATTTACTCATACCAGCTCCAGGATATCTTACCAATGAGGTAATGGGCCTTTCTGTCATGTTCTGAAGTGTCTATCTCACAACACCGTTATATCAAGATGGCCAATATCCAAAGGACCAATATGAATGAAAACTGATTTGACCCCTCCACTGGCTTGTTGTGTGCTCGCCAAAACAGAGCGAAACACTCAACAATACCAATTTTCATTTTAGCGCCTTTGATGTAGTAAAATGTCCCATGGTGCTTCACAGCAGCAGTATCAAACAACATTTGAGACCAAGACAGCTAAGAAGATATGAGAACAGGTGATCAAAAGCTTGGTCAAAGAGGTCGGAGTTCAAGGACTGTCTTAAAGGGGAGAGAGAGATCAAGAGGAAAGGAGGATGAGGGAGGGAATTCCAGAGTTTAGAACCTAGGCAGCTAAAAGCAGAGCCGCCAATGGTGGAGCTATTAAAATCGACAATGGGCGAGAGGCTAGAATTGGAGGAGAGCAGAGATTTCGGAGGGTTGGAGCGCTGGAAGAGATTACAGAGATAGGGAGGGGCGAGGCCATGGAGGGATTTGGAAATGAGGAGAATTTTAAAAGTGAGGCGCTGCTTGACCGGGAGCCAATGTAGGTCAGCGAGCACAGAGGAGATGGGCGATGTGCAAGTTAGGATAGAGGCAGCAGAGTTTTGGATGACCTGAGGGGACTGTAATTCACCCAAAGTCCCTGGACTCAGCAAAGGAAAATCTGGCTGTGGTGCAGTGACTTACATAAGAGTGCTCAGCTGTCATATCTGTAGAGCCATGGAGGTTTCTGGCCCTAATTCGGCCCATTGTGCCTGGGCTGGTTCTTTGCCACAACAACCCTTTAGCCCTTAATCTTCCTCTGCTTCAAATTTTAATCCAAATTTTCCAGAAAATATGCAATGGCTTCTGCCTGAACCATTCCCTGTGGCAAAGTTCCAACAACTGTCTTTATGTAAAGAAATTTCTCCTCTTCTCTCATCTCAGGGGCAGGCATGACAGTGGAGTAAAGACCACAATCAGATCAACCATGATGTTATTGAATGGCAGAGCAGGCTTGAGGGGTTAAATGGCCTATTCTTGCTCCGATTTCTTATGTTCTCACATTCATAGTTCCACAATGCGACACACTATTCCTGTTCAGAATGGAGCTGATTGCATAATATCCTGTCAATCACGTTATAAATGACTGAGACTGATTTTAATGGGGATGAGAGCACATCATCTGCATTATGTAACTATTTTTTATTCATTCATGGGATGTGGACGTCACTGGCCAGGCCAGCATTTATTGCCCATCCCTAATTTCCCTTGAGAAGGTGATGGTGAGCTGCCTTCTTGAACCGCTGCAGTCCATGTGGGGTAGGTACACCCACAGTGCTGTTAGGAAGGGAATTCCAGGATTTTGACCCAGTGACAGTGAAGGAACGGCGATATAGTTCCAAGTCAGGATGGTGTGTGACTTGGAGGGGAACTTGCAGGTGGTGATGTTCCCATGCATTTGCTGCCCTTGTCCTTCAAGTTGGTAGAGGTCGCGGGTTTAGAAGGTGCTGTCGAAGGAGCCTTGATGCATTGCTGCAGTGCATCTTGTAGATGGTACACACTGCTGCCACTGTGCATCGGTGGTGGAGGGAGGAAATGTTTGTGGATGGTATGACAATCAAGCGGGCTGCTTTGTCCTGGATGGTGTCAAGCTTTTTGAGTGTTGCTGGAGCTGCACCCATCCAGGCAAGTGGAGAGTATTTCATCACACTCCTGACTTGTGCTTTGTAGATTGTGGACAGACTTTGGGGAGTCAAGAGGTGAGTTACTCGCCGCAGGATTCCTAGCCTCTAACCTGCTCTTGTAGCCAGGGTATTTATATGGCTACTCCAGTTCAGTTTCTGGTCAATGGTAACCCCCCAGGATGTTGATAGTGGGGGATTCAGCGATGGTAATGCCATTGAATGTCAAGGGGAGATGGTTCGATTCCCTCATGTTGAAGATGGTCATTGCCTGGCACTTGTGTGGCGTGAATGTAACTATCCTTCACTCGTTATATTTTGCTTGGAAAATCGCTTTGCTTTTATCGGGAGATGTTGCTGCAGTTACGGTCATGAGTTCTGTCGGTGTAGTTGGTAGAGACTTTTTTAAGTGGACTCCATAAATAGAATGTGTTTGCTGTGAAATAACCTGTTTGTTGTGAGCCCTGCCATAAGTCCCACCTGACCTTCAACTCAGTGGCTGACAGAGTGGTGTCAGTGGACACTTTTCAGTCTTTTAATGACAATTTTAGATTGAAGACCCCTTATCCTGGCTGGGGAATGATGACCACCAGGTGAAAACATTCTAAAAATGGAGTCGTGCCAGTAACAGGGCAGGAAAATGACAACGCTCTGAATGACCATTGTCTTGACTTTGAACATGATGCACACAATTGAAAGAAGGCTGCGTTTGCTGACAAGGCAACCACTAGGTGGCACACTATTAGCACATGCACAAATGCAGCCTCATCCACTGAAATCTCTCAGACAGCTGCCAGTAATAAAGATGGCGCGGCTCAATTTGTCACAAATAATGAATTAAACCCAAACCCCCTCAATGGCTGTGATCGCTGCCTACATCCCACCCCCAACAGTATCCCGCTCCCTCCTGCCATCGCCGCTTCTCTTTGCTGCTCCTCCTGCACTCGTCTGCTCGCTCCCTGCCTCATCATTGCCTCCCCTCAGGCACTCGCTCCCTGCCTCGCCATTGCCTCCCCTCAGGCACTCGCTCCCTGCCTCGCCATTGCCTCCCCTCAGTCACTCGCTCCCTGCCTCATCATTGCCTCCCCTCAGCCACGCGCTCCCCGCCTTGTTGCTTTCCCCATCTTGACGGCTCACTTCCCGCATTGCCCCGTCCTGCCTCGGCCGCTTGCTGCACCGTCGCAGCTCGTTCCCCACCACTTCTCTGGGTGGCGCGGTAGGGAGCGAGAGTGGCCGTGGGTGGGGGTTGCTGGGGGGGGCGGGTGTTGGGAAGTGGTGAGCAAGCAGCTGAAGCGGCATGGATGGGAGCAAGCTGTCGAGGGGTAGTGGGAGGTCGGGTGGGGAAGCAACGAGACTAGTGGCTGAAGAGGGGTACTCTTGAGGGGAAATGGAGGCTGCGATTGCAGCCATTGAGGGGTGAGGCAATCTTTGGACGTCATTACGCCTGGCGCCATTGCATGCTGACGTCGGTCCCCGCATGCATGAATTCATACTGGCAAACTGGCAGATGTTCGGACGCGCTGATGATGTTGGCGATCGTTCTGCTCACACTCTGCGTTGTCAGTGGACACTCATGGAGTCTCATGGAGGTTTCACATTGCAAAATACTTCTGTAATCTTTTGTACCTTCCCTCACCTTGCCCCAAGAGACACCCCCACCCACCCACACATACACACCCCCACCCACCCACACACAAAACAGTGGTCACGTGTGGTGCATCCTGACATCAGCCCTGATTGGACTAGTTCTAATTTTAAGATTATCCTCCCCCCATTCAGAGTAAATTATTTCTCTCCATATTTACCTTGTCAAACCCTTTCACCATTTTACACACCTCTAGCAGATCACCGCTTAGTCTTTTATCTGCTTCTTCTTCTTCTTTGGCCTCCTTGTCTCGAGAGACAATGGGTAAGCGCCTGGAGGTGGTCAGTGGTTTGTGAAGCAGCACCTGGAGTGGCTATAAAGGCCAATTCTAGAGTGGCAGGCTCTTCCACAGGTGCTGCAGATAAAATTGGTTGTCGGGGCTGTTGCACAGTTGGCTCTCCCCTTGCGCCTCTGTCTTTTTTCCTGCCAAATGCTAAGTATCTTTGACTCACCTCTCTTTAGCCCCGCCTTTATGGCTGCCCGCCAGCTCTGGCGATCGTTGGCAACTGACTCCCACGACTTGTGATCAATGTCACAGGACTTCATGTCGCGTTTGCAGACGTCTTTAAAGCGGAGACATGGACGGCCGGTGGGTCTGATACCAGTGGCGAGCTCACTGTACAAAGTGTCTTTGGGGATCCTGCCATCTTCCATGCAGCTCACATGGCCAAGCCATCTCAAGCGCCGCTGACTCAGTAGTGTGTATAAGCTGGGGATGTTGGCCGCCTCGAGGACTACTGTGTTGGAGATACAGTCCTGCCACCTGATGCCAAGGATTCTCCGGAGGCAGCGAAGATGGAATGAATTGAATCGTCGCTCTTGGCTGGCATACGTTGGTTGTCCAGGCCTCGCTGACGTAGAGCAAGGTACTGAGGACACAGGCCTGATACACTCGGACTTTTGTGTTCCGTGTCAGTGCGCCATTTTCCCACACTCTCTTGGCCAGTCTGGACATAGCAGTGGAAGCCTTTCCCATGCGCTTGTTGATTTCTGCATCTAGAGACAGGTTACTGGTGATAGTTGAGCCTAGGTAGGCGAACCCTTGAACCACTTCCAGAGTGTGGTTGCCGATATTGACGGATGGAGCATTCCTGACGTCCTGTCCCATGATTTCTGTTTTCTTGAGGCTGATGGTTAGGCCAAATTAGTTGCAGGCAGCCGCAAACCTGTCGATGAGTCTCTGCAGACACTCTTCAGTGTGAGATGTTAATGCAGCATCGTCAGCAAAGAGGAGTTCCCTGATGAGGACCTTCCATACTCATGCCTATTCTATGCCACCTGTCCTTATAATTTAACCCTTTTGGTACCCGGTATCATTCTGATGAATCACCCACTTCACTGTATCCTTCCTGAGGTGCAGTGCCCAGAACTGCACACAGTCTAACCAGAGCATTTTATAACTGCAACATAACATCCACCCCTTTGTATCCACCCCCTTGCCGATAAGGGTCAACATTCCATTTGCCTTTTAAATTTATGTTTTGTATCTATCCACTAGCTTTTCGTCATTTCTGTAATTTAGTCATCGTAGATCACATCGCATCCCCTCAGGAAGAAAGACATCCTGTGGGCAAGATAAAGGATTAGCTGAAGAGCGGCCACAAAAACACAGCCCATATCGTGCCACGGAAAATGATTCCACTGACCTCACGATCTGAGTGACATTAAAGATGTCAGCCTAGAATTCACTGTCTGTGACAGTCCCTGTGGTTTAAAGCAATGAAATCACTTACTGCTTTCAAATGGAGTAGGGAGTTTTAGTTAAAATAGTGGACAGAGGAATATCATGCAAACACAATCTTACAGGATAGAAGGAGGCCATTTGGTCCATCCCATCTGTGCTGGCTCTTTGAAAGAGCTGTCCATTCAACCCAACTCCTCCCCCTGTTCTTTCCCCATAACCCTGCATTTATTTTTCTTTTCAAGTTACGATTGAATCTGCTTCCGCTGTCCTTTCAGGCAGCGCATTGCAGATCATAACTCATTGCATAAAGAGATTCTCCTCATCTCCCCACTGGTTCTTTTGCCAATTATCTTAGCATGTTAAGCATTCATCTACTAGCAACACACAAAGCGGTTTCTGGGCTTTGTGTTTAAATCCCTCCAATGTGCCACTGAATCTCTAATCCAGTGCAGCACTCAATACGTAATCCAGTGCACCACTGAATCCTTAATCCAGTGCACCACTCAATTTCTAATCCAGAGCACCACACAATCCCTAATCCAGAGCACCACTCAATCCCAAATCCAGTGGACTGCAGAATCCCTAATCCAATGCACCACACAATCTCTAATCCAGAGCACCACTCAGACTCTGATCCAGTGCACCACTGAACCCCTAATCCAGAGCACCACACAATCCCTATCCAGAGCACCACTCAATCTCTAAGGCAGTGTACCATTAAATCCCTAATCCAGAGCACCAAACAATCCCTAATCCAGTGCACCACTCAATCCCTAATCCAGTGGACTGCAGAATCCCTAATCCAGTGCACCACACAATCCCTAATCCAGAGTACCACTCAGTCTCTAATCCAGAGTACCACTCAGTCTCTGATCCAGTGCACCATACAATCCCTAATCCAGAGTACCACTCAGTCTCTAATCCAGTGCACCATACAATCCCTAATCCAGAGTACCACTCAGTCTCTGATCCAGTGCACCATACAATCCCCAATCCAGAGTACCACTCAGTCTCTGATCCAGTGGACTGCAGAATCCCTAATCCAGAGTACCACTCAGTCTCTAATCCAGTGCACCATACAATCCCTAATCCAGAGTACTACTCAGTCTCTGATCCAGTGCACCATACAATCCCTAATCCAGAGTACCACTCAGTCTCTAATCCAGTGCACCATACAATCCCTAATCCAGAGGACCACAGAATCTCTAATCCAGCTTACTAACTGGTACAAGTATTTGGTTTTGTTTTTAGCCGGGAGCTGATGCATCAAAACTTTGCAAAGCCTCAACTACACCTTTAATTTTTCAGTACAAAAAGACAATAATTGTGTGACAGGCCTGTTTGTGCTGGTTTGATTTACATAAAACTGGTTGGGTTTTTGGTAGAGTCAGAATTTGCATGTGCTGTAACAGTTGAGAGAATTTTCTTCTCTCATTACTCCTTATGCTGTTTGGTTTCCAATTACCAACCCTCCGGGATTGCCCCAGAGTCTCCAGGATTTAAAAATTAATCTCCAGGACATTGTTGTGAGCATCCATTACATCATAGAACCTTACAGCATAGAAGGAGACCATTCAGTCCATCGTGGCTGTGCCGGCTATGTGAAGGAGCTCTCCAATTCGTCCCACTCCCCTTTCTTTCCCCATAGTCCAGTAATTTCCTTCCCTTTCAAGTATTTATCCAATTCCCTTTTGAAAGTTATTATTGAATCAGTTTCCACTGCCCTTTCAGGCCGCGCATTCCAAGCTTCAAGCATTCCGTGGTCGACTATCCACAGCCTAACTGTAACAGGTCAGGACGTGGACACACCAAGTCCCACTCTTACGCTGGAGTTCCCGATTGGCCAGCTGAGAGAGGAGGCGGAGCTTCCCTCCATCCCAAATAAGGCCAAGGCCATCAAGGGTGGTGCTGGATGGAGGCGGGGTGGATGGAGGGGATTGGGGTGCGTGCAAGAGAAGGAGACCCTCAGTGCTGGGTCTGTGCACGTTTCTAGCCTGTAGTAGCCTGTCGGGGCTGGTGGTACCAGGCTGCCAGTTGGCACATGTGGGGCCTGCCTGGGGATTCAGGCCAAGGAATGTGACCCGGAGACCCCGGAGGTTAGAGGTCAGAAATTGTTTTTTATTTAAGCGTTACAAAGTGGGCCAATGAGGCCAGACCTTCGCCTTGCCGTGGGGGCGGAGGATAGAATGACTCCTCCCCTTGTCCATGGCATAACATCATGCAGCGTGCAGCCTCTGGACACTAAGCTATACTGCTAGTGATGTGGGCTTCAAAGTAGAGGATCTCCAGGGTCAACAGCAGACGTTCCCAGCGGGTGGCTCCTGGAACTTACCCTGGGATTCACCCCACCTCCCCTCCGCCCATGTCTTCTGTACAGGCTTTCTCCCTGGATCCTCATTGTGTCGTGATTGAGCCTTATCTCAGCTGCCTCGTCCTACCCACCCTTTCCCAGAACCTCAAACCTGTGGTGCTCCTCGCCTCTGTCAGTCTCCCCCCCGTTTCCAGCTGTAATTCACTGGTTTATTAAAACCTAACCCTGACATCACCTGACCAGTACATCGTGATGTCTTGCACAATGAGCTGGGGCCCTTTGCCAAAGTTTCTCAATTTAAAAAAATCTTTTGTTTTTACAGATGGAAGTTTCTGGAAGGGGCCTGGTTGGCAGCGTTTCCATTAAAAAAAAGTCTGTGAACAAATGAGCAGCAGTTTCCAGTATGGAAAAAGCCATATTATTCTTCCTGCAGTTTGTTTTTCAGCCTACAACTTTTGCAATCAAAAAAATTGGCACGTGACTGAATAAATTAGGTTAGGATAGAAAATGGATTGGATTTTTCAATCTGTCGTCACATAGATTCACTGTTCAGTGACCTGGGAGCTGTGACTGCAGCATCCTGATGGCTGGGTTTGTTTGGACTTGCTCATCTGTAACTATCCTGTGATCTTGGAGTGTATTTTCTAACTGAGTTTTCCCTGTAATAAGTTCACAGCAAATTTCTTTATTTTTTTAAATGCAAGATTAATACATGCATTTTAAATGGGTTAATCTCTGCAATAAAAGAATGCACACAGGAATTTAGTGTGAGAGAATTATGCATCTCCACAGGAACAGTACCAGTCGGAGAATGTGCCCTCTTCTGTTGCAGACACAGGAACTCTACTCTCGCAGTAGTGCAGACCTTCCACAAGGTGGCAGGAGATATGCAGTTTCTTAAAGGGGCAACGCAAGTCAGACGCCACTTAGTGGCAGTCACCCAGACTACTTCACGCTGTCAGGAAAGGCTGCATTTGCTGACGACGCTACCAGTAGGTGGCGCTGCTGTGGCACATGCGCAAATGCAGCATGTGCCAATAAAACGTCACAGTCTGCGACTTTAGGCAGCTGCCAGGACTAAAGATGGCGCTGCTCAAATAATCACATGGAAGCAACCTAACCTAAACACATGGCAGCACACAGTGGCCGGAGTGAGAGAGCGGGCTGGGGCCAGGGTCGGGGCTGGGGGTGGGGGGGGAGCGGAGCGGAGAGGGCCGGGGAGGGGGGGGGGGGGAGCAGAGCGGCCGGAGAGAGCAGCGGGGGGCGGGAGCGGGGGTGGGGGGTAGGAGGAGTGCGTTTTTCTGTGCATGCGCCATAAACCTGCAACAGCAAAAGATGTACCGGCCGGTCCCCGCACCCGGCAACACCAATGTCTTTGGCCGCTCACTCCCCGCGGCTCTCTACGGCCTCTCGCTTCTGGCCCCCTCCATCCAGCCGTTCCCTCCAGCTGCTGATTCCCCCATCCAGCCGCTCTCTCCCCTACTTCTCAACTATACTGCTGGCATTGCAACTGTCTGGTCCCTGCTTTTTGCATCCCTCTCTTCAGGCAGTTCTGAATTTAACTCCCTCCCACTACACCCCCACCCCCCCACCTCCACCCTCTCCCCCCACCTCCCCCTTTCCCACCCACCTCCCCACCCCCTCTCTCCCCTCTCTCCCTAACAGAAATTACTGTTGAGCATGCTTTATGTTCTGCAGTAAAGGCATGTACTGAGAACACCGCCAATGAATCACTTAGTACCCACCCACCCCTTTGGACGCCCTCTCTGCTTGACAGACAGCAGCTGGCAATTGCGGAGTCTCACAAGGCTCTGCATGGTTGTTTCAAGGGCGGATGGGGAAACAGGGGGCTGTGTGTCCATGTGCACTGCTCTGATGGGTGCAGGAACAGGGGGCCGAATATCAGTGTCCATCGGCACGGTGATTGGCTCTGCCAGTGTGACTGAACAGCAAGAAGAGTGTCCCGCAGGTGGGGGATGTGGAGCTGTGAACAGGCAGGTGTATGTATGGTCCATCAGCTCATTAGGCCAGGGGGTGAAACGCTCAGGGTCCATGGATTGTGGCACATGACGTGACTCCATCTCACCCCAGTAGAACGGACGCGTGGCTGCCCATAGTGTACATAGCACAGCCTCACCGAGGCATACTTAAAGCGGATGGGAATTTCGATTCGCCGTCTCTTGTTCTCCCTCTCAAGCGTATCGTTGCTCACTTTTTTAAATAGACTCCCCAATGCCTGTAAACACAACAGCAAATCACATTTAAACAGCATTGTTAACATCACAGAATGTGCCTGCAGACCATGTTACCTGTTGAAACATCTTCAGTTTACTGCTGAAGTCGTCATAACTCTCAAACTCCTGGGTTGTGAAGGTGGCAAGGAACTGCTCTGTGGAATTGACTGAAGTTGCCATCATCGATGTTTGCAGTTCAGGAAGGCTATTAAGGGACCACACGGGAAACATGAGATGAGATAAGAAATACAGAAGGCACTCCATATAAACTTTACAGAAATGAAAGTGACCGTTTAGATGGAAAGCTGTTCGTTGGACTGGAGCATATGTACTGCCTGCACACAGCCCCAGACAATGGAAAGGATTTTACTGCAGTGCAGTGGACTGGAGCACTTGCAGTGCCCCAGACAATGGAAATGTTTACAGAGCAACTTACCTTGGAGCAATCTCCTCTTTCTAATAAAAATGAAGCAGACTGAAATCTCCAAAACGACGAAATAATTGCGATAAAATGCCAGAAAATGTCGGACGAAACCTCTCCTCCTTCCACTTTCAGAAACTCGTGCCGAAGCTTGACGCATGCGTGAATATCTGAAGCTTGACGCATGCGTGAATACCCGTTGGCGTTGCGTAAAACGCATGCGCAGAGGCCGACCAGGAGCGTTGCCCGGAGGCACACGTCACGCGATGATGTCATCAGCGCATGCGCAAACCAGTCCTGGCAAGCCGGAACGCAGCGGATGCGCAGAGAGCAGGAGCCCGTCTGATGACGTCAGTGGTGGCCAACGTTGTCAGGGAGCAGACTGCATCTGCCATGCAAATTATTTGGGCACCTTTTGTGTGAAATGACCAATTTAGTGGCGAATTGAGGGCACTAGTTAGTGACACCCACACTAACTGCTTTGGAGCCCAAACTCATTGCCTACGGGAGCTTTGCAATGAGTCTTTTGGGAGGCCATAACTTTCTAGTTTACATTCCCACTCTGAACTGTCCTTGACTCGCGACTGGTGGAAATGTAGGTCATATTTGCATGATAACCAGTAATGTGTAACTGAAGTGTTAGGAGATGGGCAGGCCTAACAACATGACTTGCTGCTAGTCACAGAATCATTATGGCACAAAATAAGGCCATTCAGCCCATCGATTCCATGCCACCTCTCTGCAGAGCAATCCAGTCAGTCCTACTCTATCTCCAAGTTTACTTCCCTCAAGTGCCCATCCAATTTCCTTTTGAAATCATTGATCATCTCCCCTTTCACCACCCACATAGGCCACAAGTTCCTCAATGGAAACACACACCTCCTGGTGGAAATCGGAACCAAATAGATTAGGAAGCCCCAGGTTTATTTGCCCTGAACTACCTGACCTCAACTTGCCAGCAGGAGCTTTGCAATTTTCCTCAGCAGCTCTGGTTTAGGGAGGGAGGGCGGGGGGAAAATTTTAGCATGACTTCCTCCTCCAGAGTGAGAACCGAATTGGAGCTCGACTGTGATGCTTCCACAGTTAAATAGGCTGCTGACATTCACTGTTGAGGAGAAGAACAGCACTCGGGAAGATGCTGGTGCTGTTTAAGGAGTGTCTTATCAAACGTGGCAGGTATGCCAACCACAATTTTCATTTATGTAGCGGCAGGTATACCGACCATAACTTTCTTTTATATAGCGCCTTTAACAAGAGTAAAACGACCCAAGGCACTTCGCAGGAGAACTTTCAAACAAATTTGACACCAAGTCACACAAGGAGATATTGGGACCAGTGACCAAAAGCTTGGTCAAAAAGATAGGAGCATCTTAGAGGAGGAGAGAGAGGCGGAGAGGTTGAGGGAGGGAATTCCAGAGATTTGGATCCAGGCAGCTGAAGGCACAACCGCCACTGTTGAAGTGATTAAAATCAGGGATGTGCAAGAGGCCAGAATTGGAGGTGAGCAGAGATCTCGGAGGTTTGTCGGTCTGGAGGAGGTTCCTGAGAGAGGAAGGGGTGAGGTCATGGAGGAATTTGGAGGGAAAACAGGAAAATGCAGTTGAGCTGCAGATCATCCATGATCTAATGAAATGGCAGAATAGGTTCAAAGGGTGAAAGGACCTTCTCTTGTCCCTTTGTAACCCCAGCACAGTTCAAAACTTCAGTCATAAGCGACATAAAGGGCTGGATTTTACAGCCCACCACCCCGACATCGGGGGTCATGGCGGCTGTGTGCGCTAGCGCTGGAAAATGCCTCTGGGAGAGGCTCGCCACACTTCCCGATGCCGGGAAGGCCTGGCCCCATATTGCCGGTGGCAGCGAGGCCCCGTGGCAACCCCCCGCCGCCGCTCGGCGACAGGAGCCAAATTTACATATTGAAAAAAATGCAAATGAAGGAATTAATGACTTACCTGCTCTGAGGCATAACAGTGGTGGGGAGGGGGGAGCAGGTAAGTATTTCAGTGCGGGGGGGAGGGGGGGTGCAAGGGGTCAAACTCTTCCAATTGGTGTAGGGGATGGTGGGAAGGTGTAAAGATGAAAGTTTGTGAACTTTGGATGGGGGGGGGAGGTCAGATGCACAAGGTAATTATTTTGTGGGGGGAGAGGGGGCAAAGAGTTAAATGTAGATTTGTTGGGGGTGTGGGAGAGGGTCTAGATCAATAAATTTTATTTTTTACAACACATTTCCCTTAAAAAATTTAAATAACAATGTAGGGCTCAAAGCCCTTTAAAAATAGCGTTGCGATCCTGTTTAGTGGCACCTGCCGTCATTGCCAGGGATGGACTGCCCGCCCTCTCCATGTTATCGGGCGGGGGGTGGGGGGAGCGGTCTGTCCCGGCCATTTAAATGAGCTGCTATGATAAATATTGCAGCAGCTCTGTGATGAGTGGTCCACACAGGCGGACCGCCATCTTTGAAGCTTGCCGCTGATCTCGGTAGCGAGCATAGGAAATCCAGCCCAAAGAGGCTATTGTTGTGGGACCACTAGGAGGCTGTAAGTGAAGGTCACCAGAGGAAGGGATGTCGTGTCACACATGACCAGGGAGTCGTGGGTGTAGCCCAATGGAGTAAGAAGTGTGTAGCTGTGCTCGTGTAGTAGCTGTGTATATATATATCTATATTCCATTTAAGTTATAATAAAAACCCACCTATTCTTTGGATATTACTTGTAGTCCTATGAATCTTACAAACCAAAGGAACAAGTAATATTACATCTATTGCTGCAACTTTAATCAGTAAAAGTCACAGGTAAACCCCCGAGTGAGTTTCTTTTTAGAAAGTTTTGTTGTCTATTTACTGAAGCACTGTTTCAGTGTAGGTGATTTTAAAGGTGAATTTGTGCGGGTGATATCTGAACGCGGATTGAAGCTTAACTCAGTACTTAGCTGTGAGAACTGAGTTCCATAGACTGTTAACTCACACAATGCTCGGTCTGTGGACCCAGTTCCCTAGCTTGGTAACTGCCCGCCAACAGTGAGCATCAGCCTCTGACACAAGATGAGCGATCCTTCTTCCTTTGTCTCGCTGTCCTGCCGCATTCCTGTTCCCGATGCACGAGGGGTGTGCATCAGCCGACATCGACTCCCCCCCTCCTAGGAAACTTGTCAGATTGACCAAGACTGATGGCTGGGAAGGTCCAATAATATTACATAGATCTTACAGCACAGAAACAGGCCATTTGGCCCAACTGGTCTATGCTGGTTTTTATGCTCCACATGAGCCTCCTCCCACTTCACTTCATCTGACCCCATCAGTATATCCTTCCATTCCTTTTCTCCCTCATGTGTTTATCTGGCTTCCCCTTAAATGCATCTATGCTATTCACCTCAATTATTCCTTGTGATAATGAGTTCCACATTTTAATCACTCTTTGGTAATCATGTTTCTGCTGAATTCCATATTGGATTTATTAGTGACTATCTTATATTTATGACCCCTAGGTTTTGAATCCTGGACAAGTGAATGCATTTCTCTCTGTTTACCCTCTCGAACTCCTTCATCATTTTAAGGATCTTTATCAAGTCACTTCTCAGTCTTCTTTCTTCTAGAGAAAAGATCCTGTTCAATCTTTCCTGCTATATATAATCTCTCAGTTCCATAATCATCTTTGTAAAAATTGTCTTTTGCATCTTCTCCAGTACATTGATATCCTTTTTGTAATATGGAGACCAGAACTGTGCACAAGAAGGCCAATAACAACAACAACTTGCATTTATAGTGCACCTCTAATGAGCAAAACAGCCCAAACAAGATTTGGCACTGAGCCACGTAAGGAGATATTAGGTCACGTGACCAACACCTTGGTTAAAGAAGGGAAGAGGGGTGGAGAGGTTTAGGGAGGGAATTCGAGAGACAAGGGCCCAGGCAGCTGAAGGCAGAGACACCAATAGCAGGGTGATTAAAATTGGGGTCAGGGAAACATGGACTGGTGGAGTGTGGAAGGCACGAGGGATTAACTGACAAAAGGCATGATGGTGCAAGGCAAAGGGAGATGGTAATGGAGCAAGTAATGAAATAGAAGATGTGTCTAGAGGAGAGGTAAATGGAAAAAGCAGAATCGCCAACAGCTGCCAACTGAAAAATGGGGGCAGAAATTATGGTCTAAAATTGTTGAACTCAGTGTTGACTCCAGAAGACTGTAAAGTGCCTAATCAAAAGATGAGGCACATATTCTTTGAGCTTACGTTGAGCTTCATTGGAACAGTGCAGGAGACCGAGGACAGAGAGGTCAGAGTGGGAATGGGGTGGAGAATTAAAATGACAAGACGACCGGAAGCTCGGGGTCTTGCTTGCGGATTGAACAGAGGTATTCTGCAAAGCGGTCACCCAGTCTGCATTTGGTCTCCACAATGTAGAGCCGACTGCATTGTGAGCAGTGAATACAGTATACTAAATTGAGAGAAGTACATGTAAGTCGCTGTTTCACCTGGTAGGAGTGTTTGGGCCTTGGACAGTGGCAAAGAGATAAAAGAACAGGTGTTGCATCTTCTGCACTGCATGGGAAGGTGCCGTGGGAAGGCGTGGGGATGTTGAAGGTGATGGAAAATGGACCAGGGTATCACGGAGGGAATGGTCCCTTCGGAATGCTGAAAGTGGAGGGGAAGATGTGTTTGGTGGTGGTATCATGCGGGAGGTGGCGGAAATGGGAGAGGATGATCCATTGAACATGGAGGCTGGTGGGGTGGAAGGTGAGGACAAGGGGAACTCTATCATGGTTCTGGGAGAGAGAGGAAGGGGTGAGAGTAGAAGTGCGGAAAAAGGAATTGTAAGGAGGATGTATTTTTATGCCATGTTTTTATTCAGTTCTCTGCTTATAACAGTTTTTGCTGGATTTCAGTTTGTGTTTTAACTGTACTGTTAAATTGCAAAATATGCTCGTTACAGATGTAAACTGGGACTTGGTGATTTTGTGTGCAGAATTTGACAAAAGATGGTAAAAACATGGAGTGCGGAGGACATCGGGACGAAGGGAGAAGAATTCTGATCAAAAACATCATCGCTGGGGCTCATATTGGAGTTTTAAAAAATAAAGAGAGTTTAATTGGACATAGACACACACACACACACACAGATGAGTCAGGACATGGCACTAAAGTGGTAGACTCAGATTATTACACCATCAGACACTCTGTCTACAACAGCTCTCATAGACAAGGGCCTCTCGGAATATGTGTGGTTTCCTCCTGCTTTATCAAGATGCAGATATCACATCCATTGCTGGTATGCATCTAAGACCCCATCCCCCTCCTGTTGAGAGCAGGCTATGACCACATGCAGGGTGGGATTGATAAGGCACTGAAACCCAATCAGATGACTCCCCAATTCGAGATATTACCTTATCTGTCAAGGGACCAGGATCAGAAAGGGATATAAAGCCCACAGGGACATGGTTGCTGCAGTTGGGAAGAGTGACCTGGTCAGTTACTGAAGACATGAAGAGAACTTGTTTGGCGGACTGCCCACGTGAGGATGAACTCTTGCACACAGGGTTACCAACTACCAGTACAGTGTGTATATCTATACAGATTGGGTAGAAGGTAAATAAAGTAGTTTGTGAGAACAAATACTTCATGTGTCCTTGTTATGTGCCATTGATATCAAGAGTAAGGCAAGATTCCACAATATTTGGGGTAAGATACCTTGGGTGAACGGCTGACCAGCTTACAGAATGCACACAGTCAAGGGCCCTAATCCTCAGTTGAAGATCAAGGAAGGTCAATCGGAAGCACTGGTATGGAAGGAAACAGATGCAATGGAGATGGAGAAACTGAAAGAATGGATACTCTACAGGAAGTATGGTGTGAGGTAGTGTAGCCCTGGTAACTGTGGGAGTCTGTGAACTTACAGTGAATACTGTTGCAAAAAGGAGACAGAGAAAGGGAGGAAGGGAAAGGAAGAGTCAAAGATGGACCACGTGAAGGTGAGAGAAGCGTGAAAATTGGAACAAAATTTATAAAATTTTCCATTTGGGGCGAGAGCAGGAGATGACATCAATTATAGAGATAATGTACTAGAAAAGGAGGTGAGAAAGGGGACCTGAGTAGAACTGGAACAAAGAATGTTCCACATATTCCACAAAAAAAGTTAGTCATAGATTGGATCCATATGGGTTCCCTTAACACCTTTTGTTTGGTGGAAATGAGTGGAGTCAAAGAAGTTGTTTAATGTGAGAAGTTCAGTTTGGCAGAGGAGGGTGATGGTGGATGGGAACTGGTTGGACCACCATTCAAGGAAGGAGCAGAGGGTCCTCAGGCCATCCTGATGGGGGATGGAGGCGTAAAGGGACTGGACGTCCATAGTGAAAAGAAGTTGGTTAGGGACTGGAAACTGGAAACCGTTAAAGTGGTAGATGGTGTTGGAAAAGCTGCTGATGTGGATGGATAGAGATCGGACGAGAGGAGAAAAAATAGTCAACGTAGGAAGAAATCAGCTCAGTGAGGCAAGAGGAGGCTAAATCGATGGGTCTATCAGGACTGTTCTTTCTGTGGATCGCGGGAATGACGTAGAAGTGGCCTTTAAGAGATTTGGGGAAGAATGAGGTTGGAGGCCGGGAAAGGAAGATCTCCAGAGGAGATTGTACAGTACAACGTCAACCCTTTAGTTCCTGGAAAGCACCCACAATAAAAAAAAAACTGCCCCAACTTTAATCACATCTGTACAATTCTGAAACTGAAGCTCAATTGTGCAGCTGCAAGAATATCTTGCCCTCCTTATGTGACACCCCTGTTTTAAAAAGTGTATCATTTAGTAACCTGGGTTTGCAGAACTGTGAAATCCTGTCCTTTCATTATGCAGGACAGATTCTTTTGCAGCAGAGTGACAGAATGCAGGTGCAGTGATTTAAAGGTTGCTGCAAGACTTCTATGCAGGCAGAGTCAGGGACTCACATTGCTGCTCTCTGCTGGTGAGTTTAGTGCTCGGTTTGCACCTGCAATGTTTATGTCTGCCCCTAGAGGATGCTGTTGTTACACTGAGCTGCTGGTCCAAAGCACTGACCCAACTGGGTCTCAAAAGGCTGGGAAGCGGAAAGGCTGGCAAATTGGCACAGGAAGGTAGCAGATGGTGTGCCCATCACCTTCCCGCTGCCGTGCCACCTTGCCAGCGGTGAGAAAGGTAGTAGACGGCCCGCACGTCCGGAGCCCAACTGAGCCACTTAAGTGGCTAATTAAGGGCCTTTTCCTGCCTCCGCTGGAATTTTACGAGTGCATCTGGGGGTGGCCTTTCACCATATGGGGAGACCACCAGGTGAACCTTGGCAGCCTCCTGGTGGTCTCCGGATGAGAGCCACCTAATTGGCTGCCGCTGATGAGATGCGGCCCCAGGTCCCGCTGAGCGCTAAAGAGGTTTGTTCCCCCCGCAGACCCCCCCGCCCATCCCCGGCTTTTGGTCCCAGAGGTGGAACCCCTGTCACCTCCATAAAATCCAGCCCAAAGCTTCTTGGGGCAGCTTCAGTGAAAGAAAGAAGATTTCCACAACCTCAGGACACCCTCAAAACAGTTTACAGCCAATGAAATACTTCTGACGTGTTGTCATTGCTGTAATGTAGGAAATGCGCCCAGCAATTTGGACACAGCAAGATCCCACAAACAGCAATATGACAATGACCAGATAATCTATTTTTGTGATGTTGATTGAAGGAGAAATATTGGACTGGAGACCGGGGAGAATCCCCTGCTCTTCTTTGAAATAGTGCCATGGGATTGTGAGGAATGGTCATCTGATGAATGGCTGGAAAAGTCAGGAATTTTCAATCACAACGGGAGACATCTCAAGATGTAAACTACAAATGCAGGAACTATGAGATGAAAACAGAAAACTCAGAACAGCTGTTCCAACAACATTGTATGTCAGTTGGTAATGTTCTCATTCTGAGTCAGGGGTAGTGGATTCACAGATTCGTTACAGTGCAGAAGGAGGCCATTCGGCCCATCGTGTCTGCACTGGCTCTCCAAAAGAGCAATTTCTTCAGTTCCATTCCCCTGCCTTCTCCCCAAAACCCTGCACATTCTTCCTTTTCATATAACTGTCCAATTCCTATTTGAATTCTTCAATTGAACCTGCCTCCACTACGTTCTCAGGCAGCGCATTTCAGACCTTAACCACTCGCTGCGTGAAAAAGTTTTTCCTCATGTCACTTTTGCTTCTGTCATGCAGACCCCCACCTGCCAAGAATGAGGCATATTAATTTTGTCATATGAACATTGATTTTAAACTGTTGCTGGAGTGAAGAAATGACTGGTTTGAAGATCACCAGACACTTGGCTGGAAGAACGTTTGCATACTAAGAGACGGTACTTGGAGAGAGAAAGGAATCGATCACTGATTCAATTAACAGAGATTGGCCTGACAATGGTTCCACATCTTGTCTGTAAGAGTTAGCACTACACCTCCCCCCCACCACCGAGAGCTTTGAAATCCACAAACCTCGCAGGAGAGACTGTTCCCAAATAAGGAGCTAGTCACATGAATAACCTGCTGAGCAACCTGGGGTTTTATGAATTGTGCCACAGAGAAAGGTACAGAAGGCAGTGTGCAACTGAAGCTGAACCAAGCAGGTCTCTTGTCTGCCTGCCTGTCTCTCACTTTCTCTCAAGCCACCGGACCCAAGGAAGTCACGTAAACCTCAAGCGAGAAAAGACTCTGACATCGGAACAAGTTGAAGCCTGAATTGGGCCCCAACGAATTGCAAGACTTACCAGCAACCAAAGACTCCACATTGAACTTAAAGGACTGTAACTACCAGGTATTGCCCCAGCCCTGTCGACCCTGCAAAGTCCTCCTTACTAACATCTGGGGGCTTGTTCCAATGTCGAGAGAGCTGTCCCACAGACTAGTCAAGCAACAGCGTGACATAGTCATACTCACAGAATCATACCTTACAGACAATGTCCCAGACACTGCAATCCCTATCCCTGGATATGTCCTGTCCCACTGGCAGGACAGACCCAGCAGAGGTGGCGGGACAGTGGTCTACAGTAGGGAGGGAGTTGCCCTGGGAGTCCTCAACATCGACTCCGGACCCCATGAAGTCTCATGGCATCAAGTCAAACATGGGCAAGGTAACCTTCTACTGATTACCACCTACTGCCCTCCCTCAGCTGATGACTCAGTACTCCTCCATGTTGAACACCACTTGGAGGAGGCACTGAGGGTGGCAAGGGCACAAAATCTACTCTGGGTGGGGGACTTCAATGTCCATCACCAAGAGTGGCTCGGTAGCAGCACTACTGGCCGAGTCCTAAAGGACATAGCTGCTATACTGGGTCTGCGGCAGGTGGTGGGGGAACCAACATGAGGGAAAAACATACTTGACCTTGTCCTCACCAATCTGCCTGCTGCAAATGCTTCTGTCCATGACTGTATTGGTAGGAGTGAGCACCACACAGTCCTTGTGGAGACGATGTCCCACCTTCACATTGAGGATACTGTCCATCGTGTTGTGTGGCACTACCACCATGCTAAATGGGATAGATTTTTAACAGATCTAGCAATGCAAAACTGGGTATTCATGAGGCGCTGTGGGCCATCAGCAGCAGCAGAATTGTACTCAACCACAATCTGTAACCTCATGGCCCGGCATATCCCCCACTCTACCATTACCATCAAGCCAGGAGACCAACTCTGGTTCAATGAAGAGTGCAGGAGGGCATGCCAGGAGCAGCACCAGGCATACCTCAAAATGAGGTGTCAATCTGGTGAAGCTACAACCCAGGACTACTTGCATGCCAAACTGCATAAGCAGCATGCGATAGACAGAGCTAAGTGACCCCATAACCAATGGATCAGATCTAAGCTCTGCAGTCCTGCCACATCCAGTCGTGAATGGTGGTGGACAATTAAATAACTAACTGGAGGAGGTGGCTCCACAAATATCCCCGTCCTCAATGATGGGGGAGCCCAGCACATCAGTACGAAAGATAAGGCTGAAGCATTTGCAACAATCTTCAGCCAGAAGTGCCGAGTTGATGATCCATCTCGGCTCCCTCCTGAAGTCCCCAGCATCACAGATGCCAGACTTCAGCCAATTTGATTCACTCCGCGTGATATCAAGAAACGACTGAAGGCACTGGATACTGCAAAGGCTATGGGCCCTGACAATATTCCGGCAATAGTACTGAAGACCTGTGCTCCAGAACTTGCTGCACCCCTAGCCAAGCTGTTCCAGTATGGCAACAACACTGGCATCTACCCTGCAATGTGGAAAATTGCCCAGGTATGTCCTATACACAAAAAGCAGGACAAGTCCAAAACGGCCAAATACCGCCCCATCAGTTTACTCTCAATCATCAGTAAAGTGATGGAAGGTGTCATCAACAGTGCCATCAAGCGGCACTTGCTTAGCAATAACCTGCTCAGTGACGATCAGTTTGGATTCCGCCAGGGCCACTCAGCTGCTGACCTCATTACAGCCTTGGTACAAACAAGGACAAAAGAGTTGAACTCATGAGGTCAGGTGAGAGTGACTGCCCTTGACATCAAGGCAGCATTTGACCGAGTATGACATCAAGGAGCCCTAGCAAAACTGGAGTCAATGGGAATCAGGGGGAAAACTCTCTGCTGGCTGGAGTCATACCTAGCGCAAAGGAAAATGGTTGTGGTTGTTGGAGGTCAATCATCTGAGCTCCAGGACATCACTGCAGGTGTTCTTCAGGGTAGTGTCCTAGGCCCAACCATCTTCAGCTGCTTCATCAATGACCTTCCTTCAATCATAAGGTGAGAAGTGGGGATGTTTGCTGATGATTGCACAATGTTCAGCACCATTCGTGACTCCTCAGATACTGAAGCAGTCCGTGTAGAAATGCAGCAAGACCTGGACAATATCCAGGCTTGGGCTGATAAGTGGCAAGTAACATTCGCGCCATACAAGTGCCAGGCAATGACCATCTCCAACAAGAGAGAATCTAACCATCTCCCCTTGATGTTTAGTGGCATTACCATCACTGAATCCCCCACTATCAACATTCTAGGGGCTACCATTGACCAGAAACTGGAGTAGCCATATAAATACCGTGGCTACAAGAGCAGGTCAGAGGCTAGGAAACCTGCGGCGAGTAACTCACCTCCTGACTCCCCAAAGCCTGTCCACCATCTATAAGGCACAAGTCAGGAGTGTGATGGAATACTCTCCACTTGCCTGGATGGGTGCAGCTCCAACAACACTCAAGAAGCTCGACACCATCCAGGACAAAGCAGCCTGCTTGATTGACACACTATCCACAAACAGTCACTCCCTCCAACACCGAGGCACAGTGGCAGCAGTGTGTACCATCTACAAGATGCACTGCAGCAACGCACCAAGGCTCCTTCGACAGCACCTTCCAAATCCGCGACCTCTACCACCTCGAAGGACAAGAGCAGCAGATGCATGGGAACACCACCACCTGCAACTTCCCCTCCAAGTCACACACCATCCTGACTTGGAACTATATCGCCGTTCCTTCACTGTCGCTGGGTCAAAATCCTGGAACTCCCTTCCTAACAGCACTGTGGGTGTACCTACCTCACATGGACTGCAGCAGTTCAAGAAGGCAGCTCACCACTACCTTCTCAAGGACAATTAGGGATGGGCAATAAATGCTGGCATAGCCAATGACACCCACATCCCATGAACAAATTTTTAAAAAATCATTGTATCATAGAATGGCTACAGCATAGAAAGAGGCCATTCAGCCCATCATTTCCGTGCCAGCACTCTGCAAGAGCAACTCACCTCGGCCCACTCCCACCCCATCCCTGTCGCCCTGCAAATTTGTTCCCTTCAGATAATTATCCAGTTCTCTTTTGAAGGCCATGATGGAATCTGCATCCATGATCCGAACCACTCGCTGTGTAGTTACGCTATTACACTGTTTTCCAGTGGTTTCAATGGACTGGGGATAGAACATTGTTACTAACTCACAGATTTTGAAAATATTGATGACTCTTCCACAGACTTTATCACAGTTAATCCGAGGGAGCTGTAGGACTTTTAACTGCAAAACTAAAGCAAAAATATTGCAGATGCTAAAAATCAGAAATAAAAAATAAAAAGAGCTGGAAATGCTCAGCGAGTCAGGCAGCATCCGTGAAGAGAGAAACAAAGTTAACGTTTCAGGTCTGTGACCTTGCATCAAGACTTTCCGGAAATTTCTGTTTTTATTTCAGATTTCCAACACCTGCAGTATTTTGCTTCCGATGAGAGTTCTGACGAAGATCATTAACCTTAAAACATTAACTTTCATTCTCTCTCCATGGATATTGTCTGATCTGCTGACTGTTTCTAGTATTTTCTATGTTTTTTTATCGTTTTAACTGTGTTTGTTGTAACAGGCTGGCAGCAATACATGCGGAACAACTCAGAATAACAAACATTCTTGGAAAGAAAGAATGACTTGCATTTATATAGTGCCTTTCACATCCTCAAGCCGTCCCAAAGTTTACAGTCAATGAAGTACTTTTGAAGTGTCGTCACTGTTGTAATGTAAGAAATGCAGCAGCCAATTTGTACACAGCAAGCTCCCACAAACAGCAATGTGATAATGACTAGATAATCTGTCTTTGTGATGTTGATTGAGAGGCAAATATTAGCCAGGACATCTTCGAAATAGTGCTGTGGGATCTTTTATATCCACCTGAGAGCGCATTCAGGGCCTTGGTTTAACATCTCATCTGAAAGACGGCACCTTTGACAGTGCAGCACTCCCTCAGTATTGTACTCGAGAGTCAGCCTTTATTTTTGTGCTCAAAAGCAAAATACTGCAGCTGGAAAATCTGAAATACAAACAGAAAATAGTGCAAGGTCTGTCGAAAGGTCATCGACCTGAAACGTTAACTCTGTTTCTCTCTCCACTGATACTGCCTGGCCTGCTGAGTGTTTCCTGCATTTTCTGTTTTTATTTCAGACATTCCTGTAATATTGGGTTTTTGAAAGATGATACAACACCATCTTCTGAAGGAATTAAGAACAGTAAGCGTAACCATTACTGTTACCCCCAACTTCAATAAACTGGGGTCATTCAAGAATTATCAACTTGAGGATTAAAATATATTTAATATATAAATTACATAAAACAATAGTTTTCCAGGAAGTGAATTGCAGATTGAGTAGCTTTGGAGTTTCTGATAAGTCCAAACAAACGTGGGATCTCAAGCACCTTTGATCACCCATTATGATTCATTGTGTTACAATGTCATATTAGCTCAGTCCTTTGAATGAATCAAACCTCTCAAGAATGCAGTCATGATGTTCATTGCTTTACCTATCGTCTTATGAAAACACAGTTAGCGTTTCGACTTCCTTTTACGCTTCTCCATCACTTCACTCACACTGTCCCCTTCTTCGTCGCTGGGGGTAGGCGGTCTCCTGATGACTTTCTTTTCCATCTTATATTTCTGCTCCCCAACTTTGGGGTCTCCCTTCACCAGATACTCCCCATTCTGGTAGGTGACAGTGACAATTGTTTTGGGGTAGGTACCGTAGACCCTCCGCAGCTCATCCTGGACAAAGTTGGGCAGTTCCCTCTTGGGTCCGAAAACACGTTCCATCTTACCCCACTGCAACTCCCCCTTCATGGCAAAGCCTTCCGGCCAACCAGCTGTGCTGAGCATGCGCTGTTGTGGGAAATAACCATTGTATGGGTAGTACGAGGGGTACATGTATGCTGCTGGGTTTACAGGTGGCAAGTACCAGTATGGATAGAAATAGGGGGTCCCGTAGAAATGATGGTACTCAGTATGTTTCCCTGTTCCTTCCTGGACATTGTCCACATCTGTCATGACTATGGTCAGGGGCCTGCTGGAAAAATTGTGCATCTGAATGGGAGGTAGCGAAAAGGCTTCTGCAGGGGTCATGAATCTCCTGGGCATAAGAGATCCAGAGAACCCAGCATTTGGGTACATGTTGGCTCAGGACTCCACCACTACGCCAGTATGACTGTTCACAACATGGATTTATATGTCGAGGGTTACTGCTGCTGATGTTCTGTTGTGTTTTTCAGTGCTGACATTTTGTGATGCTGTGAAGAGAAGAAAACACAGTTTTTCCCACCTTTACATTTCCTTTAACCAAGTAAATACAAAGATTTCTCAACAGTATTTGTAATAAATGCATTTGTATAAAATTCGCCTGTGCATTATTTTATTGCAGGTAGTAGCCCGTTGCCTTAAATGGGTAACTAATGCATTAAAATAGCAGACACAGATATTTCTTACAAATGCACAAACCTGCAACAAATACCATCACAGGCAATTTTACCCACTAAATCTATAAAGAGAGTGCGGTTTAGTAGTATTCACAAGGACCTGTGACAGGCTGGAATGATTACATTGTTCTGGACTCTCTGTGGCAATACTGCATTTGGAACTTTTAGAAAGGAATAAACATAATTGGCCTTAAAGTTGGTAGTATTTTTATAGGGTCAAAATAAATGTGGGTTCAAGCCCCACTCCAAGAAATAATCTAGGCTTGGCACTAGAATGCAGTTCTGAAGGTAGTCTCGCATTGTCCTTCAGAACAGCCATTAAATTGAGGCCCCATATGACTTTGAAACCCACAACCTCTACCACCTAGAAGGACAAGGGCAGCAGATGCATGGAGACACCAGCACCTGCAAGTTCCCCTCCAAGTCACACACCATCCTGACTTGGAATTTTACGTCCGGCCGAAAAGTCGGGGGAGAGCCCAACTCTGCCGGGCCTGGGAGCCACGCGATGATTTTACGTGGCCCAGGTCCTTAATTGGCCTCGGGCGGGACTTCTGCCCCTCTGCGGCAGGAAGTCCCGCCTCCAAGAGCAGCCGGCCAATCAGCGGGCCGGTATCTCTCAGTCCCAGCAGTGCCACCGGGAGTGGTGACCACTGCAGGGCTTGCAGCTAGAGAGTGGAGCAAGAGGGACATCGGCCCCGGAAAAGAGGTAAGTCTGTGGGGCCTCGCCGGGGACAACTGGCTGGTTGGGGGGCAGGGAGATGTATTCCAGTGAGGGCGGTTGGGCTTTAAGGGGGCCCTCCGTGGGGCACAGGGTGCCTGATCAGGAGGGCCCCCCCCCACACCCCGCACGGAGGCGGCCAGGTTTTACTGGGCGGCCACCTAGGGGTCCTGAGCTGCCTACCCGCTGCTGGTAATATACCAGCAGCAGTGGGAGGAGGCCGTTAAGTGCCAGTTAATTGGCCACTTAGGGCCTTAAATGGCCTGGGGTGGGCGGGCTGTTTCTCGCCGCTGCCCCTTGTAAAATTGCAGCAGGGGTGGGAAAGCGACAGGAACGACCACCACCCTCCCCACCTCCCCCCACCTCCCACTCAATTTTGCCACCACTCCCTGCCTACAGCCCGCTCCTGCAGGGGGAGGAGTGTAAAATTCCAGCCTTGGAACTATATCGCCATTCCTTCACTGTCGCTGGGTCAAAATCCTGGAACTTCCTCCCTAATAGCACTATGGGTGTACCTACACCATAGGGACTGTAGTAGTTCAAGAAGGCGGCTCACCACCACCTTCTAAAAGGCAATTAGGGATGGGCAATAAATGCTGGCCTTGCCAGTGACACTTGCATCCCGAGAACGATTAAACAATTGGGAAAGAAAAGACTTGCATTTATATAGCACCTTTTCTAGCCTCAGGACAGCTCCACAGCACTTGTCTGTCAATGGAGTACTTTTGAAGTGTAGTCACTGTTGTAATGTAGGAAACATTGCAGCCAATTTGAGCACAGCAAGCTCCCACCAACACCAATGTGATAATGACCATAAAATCTGTTTTAATGATGTCAATTGAGAGACAAATAATGGTCAGGACACCAGGGAGAAATCCCCTTCTCTTCTATAGAAATAGTGCTGCGAGATCTTTGTTCACCTGAGAGGGCAGACAGGGCCTTAAGTTTATCATCTCATCAGTTAGACAATGGACATAAACAATCCTCTTGCACTTTTCTGAATAAGAGCAGTGAGATCGCCCAGTGTATTGTTCAAATGTTCATCGTTCCATCGATGTTACCACAACAAGGTTAACTTGTCACTCGTCACATAACTGTTCATGGGGACATTGTGGTTTGCAAATTAGCTGCTGTGTTTGCCTACATAACAGTGGCTGCATTTCAAAATCCAGTTGGTGCGGAGCACTTTTGGGATTTCCCGAGGGCATGTAATCTTTAAATGAAAATGTAGTGAAGCTCAATTGTAAAAGGAATTTGCTCTTTTCCCCCATGTATGTTAACACGCACTTCAAAAAAATGCATGTTGTAAGGGGAATCAGAGATCGAAAAAATTATTTTTTTTCCTATTTATGATTAGAAACCAGTTGCTTTTCATTTGGTTTTAGTAGCTGTTCCTTTAGGCCTGTCTACAGTTCTAACCTGGTAGTTCCATGTTGGGAATGGAAAGAGTTGGACACACTTGCATGTAGAATCTTACAGCATTGAAGGAGGCCATTCAGTCCATCCCTCCCATGCTGCCTTTTTTGTAGAGGTATCCAAGTAGTCCCACTCCCCTGTTCTTTTCCCATAGCCACATAACTTTTTTTTAAAGAAAGTAACAGCAGTAATTATACCCTTAATGGAAGCAGGGTCGGTGCTGTGGGACTTGGGGGAAGATTAAAGGCAGCACATCAGGTTGATAAGTCAGTTAAAAAAAAATAGCTGAGTGAAATCTAGGTTTCATCGCACCAGATGTAGAACATAGAGGCCAAGAGGCAATTTTGAGCTTCCTTAAAAACCTTAATAAAACTTTGGTTAGCGTCCTATGTGCAGTATGGGCACCCACGCTGTAGGAAGGATATTGCAGATTTAGTTGGGGTTCAACACATACTGACTGGATGCTGCTGGAATGAGGAATTATAAATAGAAACAAAATCTTGACTAACTAGCTCTTTTTTTCGTTAGAGCAATGCAGATTATGGAACGATATAGTCTGTGTTTAAAATTGTGAAAGGGTGGGATAGGATAGAAGGAAGTAGACTGTTTCTAGTAGTTGAAGGGTCAAGGATGAGGGGATGTGGATGCAGGATTAAATGTAAGATATTTATATATTCTATGTTTCTAAGTTTAACAGTGGACAGGTGAAACTTCTTCACACAGAGAATTGTGAGACTGTGGAACTCACTTCCAGGAACAATGATTGAGGCAGGAACTATGGTCTCATGCAATCAGGTCAAACATGGGCAACGAAACCCTCCTGCTGATTACCACCTACCGCCCTCCCTCAGCTGATGAGTCAGTACTCCTCCATGTTGAACAGCACTTGGAGGAAGCACTGAGGGTGGCAAGGGCACAGAATGTACTCTGGGTGGGGGACTTCAATGTCCATCACCAAGAGTGGCTCGGTAGCACCACTACTGGCCGAGTCCTGAAGGACCCGGGAGCAGAGTGTGAGCGTGTGAGCAGCTGGGAAGGTCGGTTTGAAAGTAAATTTAATTTCCTTTTGTTTTTCGGCGGAGGCCAGGGGGCTGCTGGGTAAGTAAAACACTATATATTTGGGCGGTTTCTGAACCCGAGACACCACACTTGTCGTGTCTCCCACCCGCCCTCCTCCTCTAACCAAAAAAAAGGACTCGGTGGGGTGTTTATAAGGTAAGGCTTTTTCGATTTCTCTGGTTTTATTGTGATTGGTAAAAACTTTTCGTTCCTTTTTCATTTAACTAAGTTTAAATTTAAGATTAAAAATGGCAGGAGATCTCAGACCCGTATCATGCTCCTCTTGCTCAATGTGGGAGCTCAGGGACATGGCTGATGACCCTGACTCCTTCACGTGCAGGAAGTGTGTCCAGCTGCAGCTCTTGTTAGACCGCATGACGGCTCTCGAGCTGCGGATGGACTCACTTTGGAGCATGCGCGATGCTGAGGTGGTCGTGGATAGCACGTTTAGTGAATTGGTCACACCGCAGATTAGGATTGCTGAGGAAGAAAGGGAATGGGTGACCAAAAGGCAGAGAAAGAGCAGGAAGGCAGCGCAGGAGTCCCCTGCGGTCATCTCCCTCCAAAACAAGTATACCGTTTTGGATACTGTTGAGGGAGATGGCTCACCAGGGGAAGGCAGCGGTAGCCAGGTCCATGGCACCGTGGCTGGCTCTGCTGTTCCGAAGGGCGGGAAAAAGAGTGGAAGGGCTATAGTCGTAGGGGATTCGATTGTAAGGGGAGTAGATAGGCGGTTCTGTGGTCGAAAACGAGGCTCCCGAATGGTATGTTGCCTCCCAGGTGCACGGGTCAGGGATGTCTCAGATCGGCTGCAGAACATTCTAAAGGGGGAGGGTGAACAGCCAGTTGTCATTGTGCACATAGGCACTAATGATATAGGTAAAAAACGGGATGAGGTCCTACATGCAGAGTTTAGGGAGTTAGGAGCCAAGTTAAAAAGTAGGACCTCAAAGGTAGTAATCTCAGGATTACTACCAGTGCCACGTGATAGTCAGAGTAAAAATGAAAGAATAGTCAGGATGAATGCGTGGCTTGAGAGATGGTGCAGGAAGGAGGGGTTCAGATTTTTGGGACATTGGGACCGGTTCTGGGGGAGGTGGGACTATTACAAATTGGACGGTCTACACCTGGGCCGGACTGGAACCAATGTCCTTGGAGGTGCTTTTGCTAACGCTGTTGGGGAGGGTTTAAACTAATGTGGCAGGGGGATGGGAACAAATTGAGGTCAGTTGACAGTAAGGAGGTAGTAACTAAAGCCTGTAAGGAACTAGATAATGAAGTCAGTGTGACTAAGGGGAAGAGCAGGCAGGGAGCAGATGATGAATATAAAGGGACTGGTGGTCTGAGGTGCATTTGTTTTAATGCAAGAAGTGTAGTAGGTAAGGCAGATGAACTTAGGGCTTGGATTAGTACCTGGGAGTATGATGTTATTGCTATTACTGAGACTTGGTTGAGGGAAGGGCATGATTGGCAACTAAATATCCCAGGATATCGATGCTTCAGGCGGGATAGAGAGGGAGGTAAAAGGGGTGGAGGAGTTGCATTACTGGTCAAAGAGGATATCACAGCTGTGCTGAAGGAGGGCACTATGGAGGACTCGAGCAGTGAGGCAATATGGACAGAACTCAGAAATAGGAAGGGTGCGGTAACAATGTTGGGGCTGTACTACAGGCCTCCCAACAGCGAGCGTGAGATAGAGGTACAAATATGTAAACAGATTATGGAAAGATGTAGGAGCAACAGGGTGGTGGTGATAGGAGATTTTAATTTTCCCAACATTGACTGGGATTCGCTTAGTGTTAGAGGTCCAGATGGAGCAGAATTTGTAAGGAGCATCCAGGAGGGTTTTCTAGAGCAGTATGTAAATAGTCCAACTCGGGAAGGGGCCATACTGGACCTGGTGTTGGGGAATGAGCCCGGCCAGGTGGTTGAAGTTTCAGTAGGGGACTACTTTGGGAATAGTGATCACAATTCCGTAAGCTTTAAAATACTCATGGACAAAGACGAGAGTGGTCCAAAAGGGAGAGTGCTAAATTGGGGGAAGGCCAACTACACCAAAATTCGGCAGGAGCTGGGAAATGTAGATTGGGAGCAGCTGTTTGAAGGTAAATCCACATGTGATATGTGGGAGGCTTTTAAAGAGAGGTTGATTAGCGTGCAGGAGAGACATGTTCCTGTGAAAATGAGGGATAGAAATGGCAAGATTAGGGAACCATGGATGACAGGTGAAATTGTGAGACTAGCTAAGAGGAAAAAGGAAGCATACATAAGGTCTAGGCGGCTGATGAAAGACGAAGCTTTGAAAGAATATCGGGAATGTAGGACCAATCTGAAACGAGGAATTAAGAGGGCTAAAAGGGGTCATGAAATATCTTTAGCAAACAGGGTTAAGGAAAATCCCAAAGCCTTTTATTCATATATAAGGAGAAAGAGGGTAACTAGAGAAAGGATTGGCCCACTAAAGGACAAAGGAGGAATGTTATGCTTGGACTCAGAGAAAATGGGTGAGATTCTAAACGAGTACTTTGCATCGGTATTCACCGAGGAGAGGGACATGACGGATGTTGAGGTTAGGAACAGATGTTTGATTACTCTAGGTCAAGTCGGCATAAGGAGGGAGGAAGTGTTGGGTATTCTAAAGGGCATTAAGGTGGACAAGTCCCCAGGTCCGGATGGGATCTATCCCAGGTTACTGAGGGAAGCGAGAGAGGAAATAGCTGGGGCCTTAACAGATATCTTTGCAGCATCCTTAAACACGGGTGAGGTCCCGGAGGACTGGAGAATTGCTAATGTTGTCCCCTTGTTTAAGAAGGGTAGCAGGGATAATCCAGGTAATTATAGACCGGTGAGCCTGACGTCAGTGGTAGGGAAGCTGCTGGAGAAGATACTGAGGGATAGGATCTATTCCCATTTGGAAGAAAATGGGCTCATCAGTGATAGGCAACATGGTTTTGTGCAGGGAAGGTCATGTCTTACCAACTTAATAGAATTCTTTGAGGAAGTGACAAAGTTGATTGATGAGGGAAGGGCTGTCGATGTCATATACATGGACTTCAGTAAGGCGTTTGATAAGGTTCCCCATGGCAGGCTGATGGAGAAAGTGAAGGCGCTTGGGGTCCAAGGTGTACTAGCTAGATGGATAAAGAACTGGCTGGGCAACAGGAGACAGAGAGTAGCAGTAGAAGGGAGTTTCTCAAAATGGAGACGTGTGACCAGTGGTGTTCCACAGGGATCCGTGCTGGGACCACTGTTGTTTGTGATATACATTAATGATTTGGAGGAAAGTATAGGTGGACTGATTAGCAAATTTGCAGACGACACTAAGATTGGTGGAGTAGCAGATAGTGAAGGGGACTGTCAGAGAATACAGCAGAATATAGATAGATTGGAGAGTTGGGCAGAGAAATGGCAGATGGAGTTCAATCAGGGCAAATGCGAGGTGATGCATTTTGGAAGATCCAATTCAAGAGTGAACTATACAGTAAATGGAAAAGTCCTGGGGAAAATTGATGTACAGAGAGATTTGGGTGTTCAGGTCCACTGTTCCCTGAAGGTGGCAACGCAGGTAAATAGAGTGGTCAAGAAGGCATACGGCATGCTTTCCTTCATCGGACGGGGCATTGAGTACAAGAGTTGGCAGGTCATGTTACAGTTGTATAGGACTTTGGTTCGGCCACATTTGGAATACTGCGTACAGTTCTGGTCGCCACATTATCAAAAGGATGTGGATGCTTTGGAGAGGGTGCAGAGGAGGTTCACCAGGATGTTGCCTGGTATGGAGGGCGCTAGCTATGAAGAGAGGTTGAGCAGATTAGGATTATTTTCATTAGAAAGACGGAGGTTGAGGGGGGACCTGATTGAGGTGTACAAAATCATGAGAGGTATAGACAGGGTGGATAGCAAGAGGCTTTTTCCCAGAGTGGGGGTTTCAATTACTAGAGGACACGAGTTCAAAGTGAAAGGGGAAAAGTTTAGGGGGGATATGCGTGGAAAGTTCTTTACGCAGAGGGTGGTGGGCACCTGGAACGCATTGCCAGCGGAGGTGGTAAATGCGGGCACGATGGAGTCTTTTAAGATGTATCTAGACAGATACATGAATGGGCAGGAAGAAAAGAGATACAGAACCTTAGAAAATAGGCGACATGTTTAGAGAGAGGATCTGGATCGGCGCAGGCTTGGAGGGCCGAAGGGCCTGTTCCTGTGCTGTAATTATCTTTGTTCTTTGTTCTTTATACTGGGTCTGCGGCAGGTGGTGGGGGAACCAACACGAGGGAAAAACATACTTGACCTTGTCCTCACCAATCTGCCTGCTGCAAATGCTTCTGTCCATGACTGTATTGGTAGGAGTCCTTGTGGAGACGAAGTCCCGCCTTCACATTGAGAATACCCTCCTTTGTGTTGTGTGGCACTATCACCGTGCTAAATGGGATAGATTTTGAACAGATCTAGCAATGCAAGACTGGAAATCCATGAGACGCTGTGGGCCATCAGCAGCAGCAGAATTATACTCAACCACAATCTGTAACCTCATGGCCCGGCATATCCCCCACTCTACCATTACCATCAAGCCAGGAGGCCAACCCTGGTTCAATGAAGAGTGCAGGAGGGCATGCCAGGAGCAGCACCAGGCATACCTCAAAATGAGGTGTCAGCCTGGTGAAACTACAACACAGGACTATCTGCATGCCAAACTGCGTAAGCAGCATGCGATAGACAGAGCTAAGCGATCCCATAACCAACGGATCAGATCTAAGCTCTGCAGTCCTGCCACATCCAGCCATGAATGGTGGTGGACAATTAAACAACTAACTGGAGGAGGTGGCTCCACAAATATCCCCATCCTCAATGATGGGGGAGCCCAGCACATCAGTGCGAAAGATAAGGCTGAAGCATTTGCAACAATCTTCAGCCAGAAGTGCTGAGTTGATGATCCATCTCGGCCTCCTCCTGAAGTCCCCAGCATCACAGATGCCAGACTTCAGCCAATTCGATTCACTCCGCGTGATATCAAGAAACGACTGAAGGCACTGGATACTGCAAAGGCCATGGGCCCTGACAATATTCCGGCAATAGTACTGAAGACCTGTGCTCCAGAACTTGCCACGCCCCTAGCCAAGCTATTCCACTACAGCTACAACACTGGCATCTACCTGGCAATGTGGAAAACTGCCCAGGTATGTCGTATACACAAAAAGCAGGACAAGTCCAACCTGGCCAATTACCGCCCCATCAGCCTACTCTCAATCATCAGTAAAGTGATGGAAGGTGTCAGCAACAGTGCCATCAAGCTGCACTTGCTTAGCAATAACCTGCTCAGTGACGCTCAGTTTGGGTTCCACCAGGGTCACTCAGCTGCTGACCTCATTTAGGCCTTGGTTCAAACATGGACAAAAGAGCTGAACTCAAGAGGTGAGGTGAGAGTGACTGCCCTTGATATCAAGGCAGCACTTGACCAAGTATGGCATCAAGGAGCCCTAGCAAAACTGAGGTCCATAGGAATCGGGGGGAAAACCCTCCGCTGGCTGGAGTCATATCTAGCGCAAAGGAACACGGTTGTGGATGTTGGAGTCAATCATCTGAACTCCAGGAGATCACTGCAGGAGTTCCTCAGGGTAGTGTCCTAGGCCCAAACATCTTCAGCTGCTTCATCAATGTCCTTCCTTCAATTATATGGTCAGAAGTGGGGATGTTCGCTGATGATTGTACAATGTTCAGCACCATTCAAGACTCCTCAGAAACTGAAGCAGTCCGTGTAGAAATGCAGCAAGACCTGGACAATATCCAGGCTTGGGCTGATAAGTGGCAAGTAACATTGGCGCCATACAAGTGCCAGGCAATGACCATCTCCAACAAGAGAGAATCTAACCATCTCCCCTTGACATTCAACGGCATTACCATCGCTGAATCCCCCACTATACTAGGGGCTACCATTGACCAGAAACTGAACTGGAGTAGCCATATAAATACCGTGGCTACAAGAGCCAGTCAGAGGCTAGGAATCCTGTGGTGAGTAACTCACCTCCTGACTCCCCAAAGCCTGTCCACCATCTACAAAGCACAAGTCAGGAGTGTGATGGAATACTCTCCACTTGCCTGGATGGGTGCAGCTCCAACAACACTCAAGAAGCTTGACACCATCCAGGACAAAGCAGCCCACTTGATTGGCACCCAATCTACAAACATTCACTCCCTCCACCACTGACACACAGTGGCAGCAGTGTGTACCATCTTCCAGATGCACTGCAGCAATGCAACAAGGCTCCTTAGACAGCAGCTTCCAAACCCGCGACCGCTACCAACTAGAAGGACAAGGGCAGCAAATACATGGGAACACCATCACCTGCAAGTTCCCCTCCAAGTCACACACCATCCTGACTTGGAACTATATCGCCGTTCCTTCACTGCCGCTGGGTCAAAATCCTGGAACTCCTTTCCTAACAGCACTGTGGGTGTACCTACCCAACATGGACTACAGCAGTTCAAGAAGGCAGCTCACCACCACCTTCACAAGGGCAATTAGGGATGGGCAATAAATGCTGGCCTGGCCAGCGATGCCCACATCCCATGAATGAATGAATAAAAAAAAACATTGAAGATTAAATTGGATAGGGTTAGTGGATAAAGGAAAAATGGCTGAAGGGATATGGGAATAGGGTATCTGTTCATGTGTGTGGGTGTGTTGGGGGGGGAAGAAACACGACTGGTTGGGCTGAATGGCCTGTTTCTATGTAGTCACATCTATGTCTTTCCATGATATTGAGCATTGTCGGCTGTTCGACTGGGAGAGGAGTCAACTGGGCCAGATGACGTGCTCATGAGCAGCTGTCACATATGCACTTCCAGCGAGGCCCAACTGGACTACAATGTTATGCAATCATAGTATCATACAGCATAAGGGGCCATTTGGCCCATCGTACCTGTGCTGTCACATTGAAAGTCTCACTGTTCTGCTTTTCCCCATAGCCCTTCCAATTTTTTATTTTCAAGTATGGTATTTACCCAATTCCCTTTTGAAATTTACCTGCCTTTCAGGAAGTGTATTCCAGATCTTAAAAACACAGTCTGTAAAAAATTGCCTCAACTCCCAGCCTGTTTCTTTAGGAAATTATCAAAAATCTGTGTCCTTTGGTTCTCAACCCATTTGCCAGTGAAAACAGTTTCGCCTTAATTAATCCATCAAAATCCTTCAGAACTTTGAACATTAAATTAAATCTCCCCTTAACTTTCTCTGCTCTAAGCCGAACAATCCCAGTATGTCCAGTCCCACCACATGACTGAAGTCCCTCATCCCTGCAACCATTGTGGCAAGACCCCTCTATGCCCTCTCCAAGGCCTTGACGTCTTTCCAAACTGCAGTGCCCAAACTGGAGACGACATTCCAGCTGGGGCCTAATTGGTGATTTATAATGGCCGGAATTTTACAATGGGTCGGATGTCCTGCCCATCAGCAAAAAAAGTGGGTGGCGAGCCCACTTCTGCCGTGCTGTACATGGTCCAGGCCCTTAATCGGCCTCAGGCAGGACTTCCGCCTTCAGGCAGGAAGTCCCGCCTCCAAGAACTGCCACCCAATCAGCTGGCTGGCAGCTCTTCAGCCCCAGCAGCGTCACCAGGAGCGGTGGCCACAGCTGAGACTGCCCCAGATTACAGCTGTGTGTTGGGCCTTGCCGGGGACAATCGGCTAGACCCCGTCAAGGAAAGGGGGGGGGGGGGGGGAGGGGTGTCGTTCAAGGGTGGGGGTATGTGCTCAAGTGGGGACGGCTTGGCCCGCAGGGGTGGAGGGGGTGGAGACCCTCGCCGGGCACAAGTTGTCCGATCAGGAGGGTTCCCCCCCCCACCACCCCCAACAGACCGCAAGGAGGCCGTCACATTTTACTGTGCGGTTTTCTGAGCTACTGAGCCACCTGCCTTCCGCTGGTAAAATACCAGCGGTGGTGGGAAGGAGGCCCTTAAGTGGCAATTAACTGGCCACTTAAGGGCCTTAATTGGCGTGAGGTGGGTGGGCAGTTTGTCACCTCCACCGCTGCTTGTAAAATTGCAGTGGGGGCAGGATGACGATGGGAATGGCAACCCCTGCCTCCCACTCCATTTCAGGCCCCACCCCCCACCCAAACGTCTCCAGCGCCCTCCTGCGGGGCTTGTAACATTCTGGCCCATGGTTTAGCATAAATTCCTTTCCTTGGCTCCATATAAATAAAACAAGCTGTAAGAAGCCAAATATAGAATTATGGGGTACGATCATTCGAAATCACATTCTCCCATACCTTGTGAAAATGTGAATTACTACTGCTCTACGCAACAGTGATTCAGAACAATTGTGCCTACTTGATACAAAGCACCTTACAGGACAAGGTTACCTGACCTCTCATTTCCTGTGATATATGGAGTCTGGAGGAAATCACGATTCCACTGATTTGTGGAATAAGGAAATAGGACGTGGACTGGCTGCTTTGAAACTCAAAGGCTAGCTTATCATTTTTTTTAACACTAAAACTTCAAAAGGATCATAAATATGAAGAATTCTTTGATGTTTCTGAAGTTGAAAAAATCTGCCAAACAATAGTCGGTAGTAACCAGTCATGCTGATGTCTTAAAGAGAATTCTTCAACCGTAATTCACCTGAAATAATTTACACCAACCGGAATTGCTTGGAAGAGAAAGACTAAATCGACTTAAATGTACTTTTTTGTTACGTTTTAGGGATTTAAAACGAAAGAGTTTCCATAAATTGCCTCGTTAGAAACGCAAAAAATCATGGAAATGCAACAAGGAGCAGAGATTGTTAAGGCAGAGGCTGAAATTCAGGTGTTGAACTAGTTACCTGGGTGCCCACAATGACTAAGAGGAGTTGATCAGTTCCAGCGCACAACAGCCATGCCTGTTACTGGCGAGAAAGGCAACTCAGTTCCCTGGATCTCTGCCCGATGTCCCTGCCACCTCTGTCTGAACTCTGCTGCCGCTCCCCTCACCCTGCATCCGCACTTAACACCTAATACAACCCCGAGAGGCCGTCACATCCGCTAGGTGTGACTCTGTAACCAGGCGGAGCGAAAGGAAAACAAGACAGAAAGGTGGAAACAAGGGGAGGAGAGGTGCAGTAAGAAACAAGAGAGAGTGAAGGAGTAAAGAAGAGGGAAGTATATGGGAGGGAAAGAGAGAGAAGTGGAGATAGGGACGAATAAAGAATTAAAAGATAAGAAGTGGGATGAAGGAGGAATCAGCGTGACCCCATATCCTCTCCAACACAGAAACTGCTTACTTTCCTCTAATGGATGACCAACACTGCACACTCTGCACCATCTGCAACTTAACTAAGTTCATGGTCCAATTCAACCTTAACTCTCTTGGATGAGGCCTTGGGCAAATGTCAGAGTTATTTACAGCACAGAAGGAGGCCATTCAGCCCATTGAGTCCGTGCTGGAGACAAGGACAAAAGTGGACAATACAGCAGTCCTTGGCTGATTCGCTGCTAAGACTTCTCAATGCAATATTGTTTGCTGTTGTTTTGGTTGTAACAACATGAGATTCTCATGTACAGCAATATAATGTACTTTACATATTTTAAAATCATAATATATTGAAATAGTCCATCAATGTTTAGAAGATCGGAACAGATGGTGCTGTATGAGAGAACCAAATCAGATAGTGTGGAAATGCCCTTGGGAAATGCTATGGCTGGATGTATGAAAGGAACTTGCGAAGATGTAACTGAGATAATTCCGCAAGTTGATTAGCTTACAGAGAGGGAAATATGCCGGGTCAAAGGTAGTTGATGTTTACCAGTGTTGATTGCAAGAATATTGACAGCAAAAGGATGCTATCTGTTCAGTGCAATAAACTTCATGAAAGAGTTGAGAACCAGGAGGGAGTGACAGCTGAGCTGTCATACCGCAGAGTGATAGGAAAGGTTAAGAGAGGAAGAGTCTACACCCAGGCACAGCAGAGGGTTGGGGTGTGGGCTCTGCAGTGAATCCTCCACAGATATTGCTAAGGCAATGAAAATCAGGAGAGGCAATCCGATATTGCCCATTTTCCACTAGCGCTCAAGGTCAAAATTACCCCTGAAGGCTCTATGATGTAATGTCAGAGAGTGACAAGGACCATGACGTTGGCACATGCATAGAGGGAGCATCAGTCTCTTCTTCTATTTTGTGCTTGCTCCATTAAGTGTCTAGTTAACAATGGCCCAGTGTCTAATGGGTTGCTGTTTACAAATATCACTGCAGATCTTAGAATGAGAGACATTGTTGGCTCAGACATGGACAGATTGCAGAAAGAAAGCAATGTGATTCTTGGGATTTACAGCTGCAGCTTCAAATTGATCTGATTTGTCTGACATGCACTCATTTAAGAGATTGGATTTAATTAACGAATGAAGTGAAACCTGTGTGAGCAGTTGGAGGATGTGTCTTATCATATTCCATCTATAGCCTTTTGATGCACTTCTCGGCAGCTGACACCCATCAGAGTTGAACTGGAGGAATGCTCTACTTAACAGTAATAAAGCATTACCCTTGGCTTAGTGATAGCTACTCTCGAATCTGTGTCAGAATGTTGTGGTTTCAAGCCCCACTCAAGAGACTTAAACACATAATCCACTTCAGTGCCGTACTGAGGGACAGCCATATCGTCTTTCAGATGAGATGTTAAACTGAGGAAACTGGCTTCCCTCTCAGGCAAAAAGATAAATTATTCCCTGGCGCTATTTAAAAAAGAGCAGTATAGTTCTTCCAGTGACCTGGTCCAACAGCTACCCGTCAATCAGCGTCACTAAACAACAGGTTATCTGGTCATTAAATCTCACTGCTGTCGGTAGAACTTTGTTGTGTGCAAATTGTCTGCTGTCTTTCCCTTTTTTACAACAATGACAACACTTCATTAGGTGCTAAGCACTTTGGGACATCCTGAGGACGTGAAAGGTGCTATATAAATGCAAGTTCTTTCTTCTTTATCCTTTTTACAGCTGGACAAATAGGACTTCTTCAGAGGCACAAGTCGGAAACATCAACCCTCATAAATTATTTCTGAGAAATAGTGGTTAATAACCAAGTGGAAAATAACCAATTAAACCAATGATTATGGACAGGAGAACCTTGATCAAACCAGTCACTCATTTACATCACTGTTAGATATTTGAACACTGCAGTGAATATAGAAAAATAAAATATATTATTATGTAAATGTATGTTTACTTTTTTAATTCATTCATGGGATGTGAGCATTTATTGCCCATCCCTAAACTGAATGGCTTGCTAGGTCATTTCAAAGGGAAGTTAAGAATTGGCCACATTGCTGGGGGTCTGCAGGGACACGTAGGCCAGACCAGGTAAGAATGGCAGATTTCCTTCCCTAAAGGACATCAGTGAACTAAACGGGTGTTTTGACAATCTGGTAGTTTTACATTACCAGGACTAGCTTTTTAATTCCTTAATTAATTAATTATTTGAATTTAAATTCCCCAGCTGGCGTGGTTGGATTTGTGTCTCCAGCTCATTAGTCTAGGCCTCTAGATTACTAATCCAGTACCATAATCACTTTACTGTCACACCCCTAAATATGTATTATGTTTAAAAGTTGTCTATGGCCTTAAAAATTTTTATTCAATTTGATTATTTTTTATTTTCATTTGTTGTTAAGGTTTTCCTTTGCTATGCACAACTAAGAGGACATGTGGAAAACCTGAGTACAGAATATCTGGACTGCAGGAAACAAGTACGGGTTATAAAAATATAAAGGAACATCAAAAGCTACACTTCAAGGTTCAATAAAAGCAAAATACTGCAGATGCTGGAAATCTGAAACTTCATCAGAACTGATGAAGGGTCACTGACATGAAACGTTAACTCTGCTTCTCTCTCCACAGATGCTGCCAGATCTGCTGAGTATTTCCAGCATTTCTTGTTTTTACTTCAAGGTTCACGCCTGTTTCTGGCTGGGACGGAGATCACCTCAGACTTTGTAATGTTAATCAGAGTGATCTCCAAGAGTAGTTTCAATTGTCCAAGAGCGGAAATTTCCAGATTTCCTTTTTCCTTAATTGACCTGGGTTTTTATCAGATTTTTTTATTTATTCATTCATGGGATGTGGGCATCACTGGCTATGCCAGCATTTATTGCCCATCCCTAATTGCCCTTGAGAAGGTGGTGGTGAGCTGCCTTCTTGAACCGCTGCAGTCCATTTGGGGTAAGTAGACCCACAGTGCTGTTAGGAAGGGAGTTCCAGGATTTTGATTTAGCGACAGTGAAGGAACGTCGATATAGTTCCAAGTCAGGATGGTGTGTGACTTGGAGGGGAACTTGCAGGTGGTGGTGTTCCCATGTATTTGCTGCCCTTGTCCTTCTAGTTGGTAGAGGTCGTGGGTTTGGAAGGTGCTGTCTAAGGAGCCTTGGTGCATTGCTGCAGTACATCTTGTAGATGGTACACACTGCTGCCACTGTGCGTCGGTGGTGGAGGGAGTGAATGTTTGTAGATTGGGTGCCAATCAAGTGGGCTGCTTTGTCCTGTATGGTGTCAAGCTTCTTGAGTGTTGTTGGAGCTGCGCCCATCCAGGCAAATGGAGAGTATTCCATCACACTCCTGACTTGTGCCTTGTAGATGGTGGACAGGCTTTGGGGAGTCAGGAGGTGAGTTACTCGCCTCAGGATTCCTAGCCTCTGACCTGCTCTTGTAGCCACAGTATTTATATGGCTACTCCAGTTTAGTTTCTGGTCAATGGTAGCCCCTAGGATGTTGATAGTGGGGGATTCAGCGATGGTAATGCCGTTGAATGTCAAGGGGAGATGGTTAGATTCTCTCTTGTTGGAGATGGTCATTGCCTGGCACTTGTGTGGCGCGAATGTTACTTGCCACTTATCAGCCCAAGCCTGGATATTGTCCCGGTCTTGCTGCATTTCTACATGGACTGCTTCAGTATCTGAGGAGTCTCGAATGGTGCTGAACATTATGCAATCATCAGCGAACATCCCCACTTCTGTCGTTATGATTGAAGGAAGGTCATTGATGAAGCACCTGAAGATGGTTGGGCCTAGGAGACTACCCTGAGGAACTCCTGCAGTGATGTCCTGGAGCTCAGATGATTGACCTCCAACAACCACAACCATCTTCCTTTGCGCTAGGTATGACTCCAGCCAGCGGAGGGTTTTCCCCCTGATTCCCATTAACCTCAGTTTTGCTAGGGCTCCTTGATGCCACACTCTGTCAAATGTTGCCTTGATGTCAAGGCCAGTCACTCTCACCTCACCTCTTGAGTTCAGCTCTTTTGTCCATGTTTGAACTAAGGCTGTAATGAGGTCAGGAGCTGAGTGACCCTGGCGGAACCCAAACTGAGCATCACTGAGCAGGTTATTGCTCAGCAAGTGCCGCTTGATGGCACTGTTGATGACACCTTCCATCACGTTACTGATGATTGAGAGTAGGCTGATGGGGCGGTAATTGGCCGGTTTCGACTTGTCCTGCTTTTTGTGTACAGGACATACCTGGGCAATTTTCCACATCGCTGGGTAGATGCCAGTGTTGTAGCTGTACTGGAACAGCTTGGCTAGGGGTGCGGCAAGTTCTGGAGCACAGGTCTTCAGTACTATTGCCGGAATATTGTCAGGGCTCATAGCTTTTGCAGTATCCAGTGCCTCCTAAGAGATGATGGGGTAGAGTTTCTACTTTGGATGCAATCAGCGAAATGGGCACACACTGAGCCCAAAATTACACCCAATTTGAAAAGTGTTTTCCCCCACCTCTGAGTTTTTGCTCAAACTCATTTGCATATTGCCAAACATCAAAATCTGCCATGAACCAGAGCAATTGGGCAATGTTTTTAAACTCAAAAATAAATTGCTTTAAAAATATCCTTGATGTATTTGCAAGTGGTAACTTGGCAAAGTTTAATTCATACTGCTGAAAAGACATTTATCACAAAAAAAAAGCATTTTTACTCAGTGTCAATCGACTCACCTCTAAGTAACCCGGTTTTAAATGCTTAGAAATGACTATAAAAAATATACAAAACTATTTTCTAACTATACTCATCAGTTTCCCAGGAAATTCAAAACGTTTTAAAATGTGCCTATTAGTGTCCTTGCACCCAAAAGAACCAGCTTACGTTTTAGAGCCTCCTTGAAGGCTCGCAAATGAACATAATAAGTAGAAATGGTGATTAATTCATCCTGGGAGGCATGTTCAGTTTTGTGGGCAGGGTCTTCCTCTAGCACAATGTTTTTTAAACTAATGCAAAAGATCACAGAAACTTGATTTGCGCTGAACGCAATTTGTGCTTAGAATTCGGCAGTCCATTGCACTGGTTAGTTTGATTTTGGGCAAATATGCTGAAAAAAAGTGTAACCGAGTGGAAACTCCGGGCTTACCTGTCTTCCCGGGTGGGATGGAGAATGTATACATTGTGATTCTCAAGACATCGCAGTTATATGGGACAGGCTGGATGGTCCAGTCGGTCTTTTTCTCACCGTTAGTTTCTATATGTTTGTCCCTCACAGAATCACAGAACTGTTACAGTACAGAATGAGGCCATTCGGCCCATTGTGATTGCACCGGCTCTCCAAGTGAGCAATTCACTTCGTGCCATTCCCCTGCCTTCTCTCCGCAACCCTTTCTTTTCAGATAACTGTCTAATTCCCTTTTCCATTGAACCTGCCTCCAGCACACTCTCAGGCAGCACATTCCAGAACTTAACCACTCGCTGCGTGAAAAGGTTTTTCCTCATGTCACTTTTACTTCTTTTACCAAGTACTTTAAATCTGTGCCCTCTAGTTCTTGATCCTTTCATGAGTGGGAACAGTTTCTCTCTATCTACTCTGTCCAGACCGCTCATGATTTTGAATACTTCCATCAAATCTCCTCTCAGCCTTCTCTTCTGCAAGGAAAACAGTCCCAACTTCTCCAATCTATCTTCAAAACTGAAGTTCCTCATCCCTGGAACCATTCTCGTGAATCTTTTCTGTACTCTCTCCAATGCCCTCACGTCTTTCCGAAAGTGTGGTGCCCAGAACTGGATGCAATACTCCAGCTGAGGCTAACCTAGTGTCATGTACAAGTTCAACATAATTTCCTTGCTGTTGTACTCTATGCCCCTATTAATAAAGCCCAGGATACTGTATGCTTTATTAAATACTCTTGCAACCTGTCCTGCCACCTTCAATGACATATACACCCAGGTCTCTCTGCTGCTGTACCCCCTTCAGAATTGTGCCCTTTATTTTATATTGTCTCTCCATGTTCTTTCTACCAAAATGAATCACTTCACATTTCTCCGCATTGAAGTTCACCTGCCACATGTCTGTCCATTCCACCAACTTGCCTGTGTCCTTTTGAAGTTCTGCACTATAATCTTCACAATGCATGCACAATACCTCAAGTGGTAGGAAGCATTGCTGTGGTTACTATGCATGTTAATGTTGTAAATGAGTTTGTGGTTTGCTACAAATGTCAGTCAGAGGAAATCTTCACAAATTCATTTACAAGGTTGCTACATATAGTGACCAGAGAAATTCTTACCCAGGAGGAGTTCCTCACTTTGGCCGTTCCTTCAGCCATCCAGGCCCTAAGCTCTAGAATTCCCTCCCTAAAACCTCTCCACTTCTCTCGCCTCCTATAAGAGGCTCCTTCAAACTTAACTCTTTCCTGTCCTAACATCTCATTCTTAGGCTCGATGTCAGTTTTTGTCTGATTACACTCCTGTAGGGGGCCTTGGGACATTTTACTATGTTAAAGGCGGAATGAAGTGCAAGAAGGAGGAATATCTAGAGGGCGGATCAAACTGAAGAACTTCCTTCTTCAGTTCAGTTGTCCAGCAGCACTGGCAGGGGCCTGAGAGCAAAGATTCCATATGGTTCTTTAGGTGGGCATGGTACAGGGGAACCTAAGCATGGAAGAAAATAAAAAAGTATTTAAGGGAAAATGTATTGAAATACATGAACATAAACACAACTTTTTAATTAATTTTGGAATATAATTTTGTAATAAATGAAAAGTAATATAGGTCCAATATCCAAATTCCTAAAACTGGAATTGTCCAAAATCTGAACATTTTTGAAAATAGTCAGAACCCATTTTGCAGAACAGGGTCCTCTAGAGGCGAGACTAATGAACAACTAAGCTGGTCAAGCCAGTTCATCAGTGAACCTGTGGTCACTTTATCATTCACTGAATTTACCTTTAGAGCGCTATTTAAGTGTTTAAGCTACCTGCAGATGGTGTTTTTCTATATATTTGCAGCAAAATATGGATGTTTTTTTTGCAACAGTTTAAGTTACTGAATAAAAATTCAGAACCATTGAAATTCCTTGGGTCAAGGATACTTTTCTGCATCAATTCATTCATCACTTACCTGGGAGCAGAGAGGAGCGGCAGCTGGAGGACCTGTGAGGAAGCTGATCCGGAGTGGCAGCTGGCGGACCCGGGGGGTGGTGAGGTGGGGGGAGGAAGCTGATCCGGAGCGGCTGCTGGCTCCCTGTGTCTTTCAGCGCGCGCTGAGACTCGAAAAGAGGAAATAAAAACTTACAGTGACATCACGGGAATTCTGCAAGGTGATTGTTTGGGTATGTAACAGCTGTTAGTGCATTTAAATTGCTTAAAAAAGGGGAAAGTTTTTTTTCAAAAAACCTCAAGTGATAAGGTGAGTAGTACTACTTAAATTAATTTATTAAGGACTTTAGATTGTAGTGGGTAGTGTTTGGAGTAGAACAAGACCCCTAGTGTAATTAGTATTTTTTAAAGGGAGTAACTAAATTAATTTAAAGGTAAGTCATGGCAGGAGAGCTCAGCCCCGTGATATGCTCCTTCTGCGCTATGTGGGAAATCAGGGATGCTTCCAGTGTCCCTGGTGACCATGTGTGCAGGAAGTGTATCCATCTGCAGCTACTGACTACCCACATTACGGAGCTGGAGCTGCGGGTGGATTCACTGTGGAGCATCCGTGATGCTAAGGACGTCGTGGATAGCACGTTTAGTGAGGTGGTCACACTGCAGGTAATGGCAGCACAGGCAGAAAAGAGATGGGTGACCACCAGGCAGAGTAGTAGTCGCAGGTAGGTAGTACAGGAGTCCCCTGTGGCCATCCCACTCTCAAACAGATGTACCACTTTGGATACTGTTGGGGGGGATGGCCTCCCAGGGGGAAGCAGCAACAGCCAGGTCCATGGCACCAAGGATGGCTCTGCTGCACAGCAGGGGGGACAAAGGAGTGGAAGAGCTATAGTGATAGGGGATTCTATCGTAAGGGGTACAGATAGGCGTTTCTGTGGCCGCAAATGTGACTCCAGCCATGATGGTATGTTGCCCCCCTGGTGCTAGGGTCAAGGATGTCATGGAGCGGCTGCAGAAAATTCTGAAGGGGGAGGGGGAGCAGTCAGAGGTTGTGGTACACATTGGTACCAATGACATAGGTAGAAAAAGGGATGAGGTCCTGCAACAAGAATTTAGGGAGCTAGGTAGCAGATTAAAAAGCAGGACCTCTAAGGTTATAATCTCTGGATTACTACCGGTGCCACGTGTTAGTGAATTTAGAAATAGGAGGATAGAGCAGATGAATGCGTGGCTGAGGAGATGGTGCAGAAGGGAGGGCTTTAGTTTCCAGGATCACTGGGTCTGTTTCTGGCAAAGGTGGGACCTGTACAAGTTGGATGGGTTGCACCTGCACCGGAATGGGACAAGCATCCTTGCTGGGAGATTTGCTAGTTCTGTTGGGGTGAGTTTTAACTAATTTGGCAGGGGGATGGGATACAGAGTGGAAGTACCGTAGCAGGTAATATAGAACAGAAAGTGAGTCTGCCTGGAAGGCAGAGCAAATATAGACCTGGTAAGGCACAAGGGAAAAATGCAAGGCTGGATTGCATCTATTTCAATGCAAGGAGTCTAACTAGTAAGGCAGATGAATTGAGGGCATTAATTAGCACATGGGATTATGATATTATTGCTATCACAGAGACATGCTTGAGGGAGGGACAGGACTGGCAGCTCAATATTCCAGGGTATAGAATCTTCAGGCGCGACAGGGGAGGGGATAAAAGAGGAGGTGGCATTGCACTGTTGATCAAGGAGTCAATTACTGTAGTAAGGAGGGATGCTATCTTAGAAGGTTCCTCAAATGAGGCTATTTGGGTAGAACTTAAAAACAAAAAGGGGGCAATCACTTGGCTGGGAGTGTACTACAGGCCTCCAAACAGTCAGGAAGAGATAGAGGAGCAGATATGAAGGCAAATCTCAGAGAGGTGTAAAAATAACAGGGTAATAATAGTAGGGGATTTCAACTTCCCCAATATTAACTGGGATAGTCTTAGTGCAAAAGGCTTAAATGGGTGGAATTCTTAAAATGCATACAGGAGAGCTTTTTGAGCCAGTATGTAGAAAGTCCTACAAGAGAAGGGGCAGTACTGGACCTAGTCCTAGGGAATGAAGCCGGTCAAGTGGTAGAAGTGTCAGTGGGGGAGCATTTCGGGGATGGCGACCATAACTCTGTAAGATTTAAGGTAGTTATGGAAAAGGACAAAGATGGACCAGAAATAAAGGTACTGAATTGGGGGAAGGCCGATTTCAATACAATAAAGCAGGATCTGGCCAAAGTGGACTGGGAGCAGCTACTTGTAGGAAAGTCTACATCACATCAGTGGGAGTCATTCAAAGAGGAAATAGTGAGAGTCCAGAGCCAACATGTACCCGTTAAGGTGAAAGGTAGGACTAACAGGCCCAGGGTACCCTGGATGTCAAGGGATATAGAGGATTTGATCAGGAAAAAAAAGGAGGCTTATGGCAGATCCCAAGCGCTGGAAACAGCGGAGGCACTAGAGGAGTATAGAAAGTGTAGGGCGGCACTTAAAAAAGTAATTAGGAGAGCGAAGAGGGGGCAAGAAAAAACACTGGCAGATAAGATAAAGGAAAATCCTAAGGCATTTTATAAATATATTAAGGGTAAGAGGATAACCAGGGAAAGAGTGGGGCCCATTAGGGACCAACGTGGCAATCTGTGTGTGGAGCCGGAGGACATAGGTGATGTTTTAAATGATTACTTTTCATCTGTGTTCACTATGGAGAAGGACGATGTAGGTGTAGAGATCAGGAAGGGGGATTGTGATATACTTGAACATATTAGCATTGAAAGGGAGGAAATATTAACTGTTTTAGCGGATTTAAAAGTGGATAAATCCTCAGGCCCAGATGAGATGTATCCCTGGCTGTTATGTGAGGTAAGGGAGGAGATAGCAGGGGCTTTGACACAAATTTTCAAATCCTCTCTGGCCACAGGAGAGGTACCAGAGGACTGGAAGACAGTGAATATGGTACCATTATTCAAGAAGGGTAGTAGGGATAAACCAGGTAATTACAGGCCAGTGAGTCTAACATCAATGGTTGGGAAAATATTGGAAAAAATTCTGAGGGACAGGATTAATCTCCACTTGGAGAGGCAGGGATTAATCAAGGATAGTTAGCATGGCTTTATCAGTGGGAGATCATGTCTAACTAACTTAATTGAATTTTTCGAGGAGGTGACTAGATGAGGGTAAAGCAGTAGATGTAGTCTACAGGGATTTCAGTAAGGCTTTTGATAAGGTCCCGCATAGGAGATTGGTTAAGAAGGTAAGAGCCCATGGGATCCAGGGCAATTTGGCAAATTGGATCCAAAATTGGCTTAGTGGCAGGAGGCAGAGGGTAATGGTCGAGTGGATTGGAAACCTGTGACCAGTGGTGTACCACAGGGATTGGTGCTGGGACCCTTGCTGTTTGTAGTGTAGATTAATGATTTAGATGTGAATATAGAAGGTATGATCAGTAAGTTCGCAGATGACATGAAAATTGGTGGTGTTGTAAATAGTGAGGAGGAAATCCTTAAGATTACAGGGAGATATAGATGGGCTGGTAAGATGGGCAGAGCAGTGGCAAATGGAATTTAATCCTGAAAAGTGTGAGGTGATGCATTTTGGGAGGACTAACAAGGCAAGGGAATACACAATGGATGGCAGGACCACAGGAAGTACAGAGCGTCAGAGGGACCTTGGTGTACTTGTCCATAGATCACCGAAGGCAGCAGCACAGGTAGATAAGGTGGTTAAGAAGGCATATGGGATACTTGCCTTTATTAGCTGAGGCATAGAATGTAAGAGCAGGGAGATTATGATGGAGCTATATAAAACACTAGTTAGGCCACAGCTGGAGTACTGTGTACAGTTCTGGTCACCACACTATAGGAAGGATGTGATTGCACTGGAGAGGGTGCAGAGGAGATTCACCAGGATGTTGCCTGGGCTGGAGCATTTCAGCTATGAAGGGAAACTGAAAAGGCTAGGGTTGTTTTCCTTGGAGCAGAGAAGGCTGAGGGGGGACATGATTGAGGTGTACAAGATTATGAGGGGCACTGATAGGATTGATAGGAAGAAACCTTTTCCCTTAGCAGAGGGACCAATAACCAGGAGGCATAGATTTAGGGTAAGGGGTAGGAGTTTTAGGGGAGATTTGAGGAAACATTTTTTTCACCCAGAGGGTAGTTGGAATCTGGAACACACTGCCTGAAGAGGTGGTAGAGGCAGGAACCCTCACAACATTTAGGAAGTATTTAGATTACCACTTGAAACGCCATAGTATACAGGGCTACGGGCCAAGTGCAGGAATATGGGATTAGAATAGTTGGGTGCTGTATGGCTGGCACAGCCACGATGGGCCGAAGGGCCTGTTTCTGTGCTGTATAAATCTATGACTCTAATACATTATTATTTATTCTTTTTCATATTTATTTCATATACAGGTATCTCCTATTCATTGATTTTGGCCTAGGATAGGCTACCAATTTTATTGTCCAAAATCTGGGAAAATTTTGAATCCAGCACAGTCTCAGTCCCGAGGGTGCCGGATTTTGGATATCGGACCTGGATAACACTATGAAAAGCCAATTATATTTGTAATGCATAATTATGACATCTGCTTCCATCGAGGAGCGTTGTTGAGTTTTATTGCTGTCAAACTGAATCAGACTCTGCCAAGTTTTGTTGTACTACAACTTCAGTATTTAATTTGGAAAGCCTCATTAAAAGTATTTTTGAATAATTAGAGAAAAGTTAAAAAATATTGGGGAGAATTATGTCCCAAAAAAACCATGAGCATTGTTGACTAAATGATCCAGATACTTTTCTGATTACTTACTGAATATATGAGCTATAAAATTCCCTGGTTCAATCTCTGGTTTGATTTTTGTTTATCATTCTGCAACATGTGAGCATTTCTGGCATGACTGGTATTTATTGCCCATTCATATTTGGCTTTGCAAAGATGGTGGTGAGTCACCTTCATGAATCACTGCAGTTTATACGGTGTAGGTACTCCTACTGTGCCGTTCAGGAGGGACTTCCAGGCCTGTGACCCAGCGACAATGTAGAAACGGCGATATATTTCCAAGTCGGGATGGTGCGTGACTTGGAGCAGAACTTGAATGTGGCAGTGTTCACAAGCATCTGCTGCCCTTATTCTTCTAGGTGGTAGGGGTCAGAAGTTTGGGAGATTCTGTTGAAGGAGCCTTGGCGAGTCGCTGCAGTGTATCTTGATGGTACATACTGCAGCCACTGTGCATGACGGTGGACAGAGTGAACGTTTAAGTTGCTGGATGGCTTGAGGATCAAGCGGGCTGCTTTGTCCTGGGTGGTATTGAGCTTCTTGAGTCCTGTTGGAGCTGCACCCATCCAGGCAAGAGGAGAGTATTTCATCACAATCCTGCCTTGTAGATGATGGACGGGCTTTGGGGAGTGAGGAGGTGAGTTACTCATCACAGAATTCTGACGTTAAACCCTCCCAGGTGGACGTAAAATATCCCATGGTGCTGGCTCAAAGACAATCAGGGGAGTTATCCCCAGTATTCTGGTCAATATTTATCCCTCAATCAACATCGCAAAATAAAGATTATCTGGTCATTGATGCTCCTGGGAGTTTGCTGTGTGCAAATTGGCTGCCACATTTCCTACATTTTTTTCGTTCATGGGTGTCATCATCTTCCCAGAAGATTGACTGTCATGGATCTTCACCTCTGTCTGTCCTGTGCTGTCCTTACACATTCCGCATAGGTCAACCACATCCAGTCCATTATATCCATCATCCATTTTCTTCTCTGCTTCCCTCGCTTGCATTTTCCTTCGATCTTTCCTTCCAATAATGATCTCTTTCTACCTTCTGGTCCAATGATGTGACCAGAGTATTGTATCTATCTTTGATGTTATGCATTAATTTCCTCTTTTCTTCAACCATTTCCGGCACTTGCTCATTCGTCTTTCTGAATGTGTAGGATATGCAGAACATCCTCCTATATGCCCACATCTCGAATTTGTTCAGCTCATCAATAGTCTCTTTGTTTGTTGTCTATGTCTCGTACATTACAATAGTTCAAAAACTACTTTGTTGGCTGTAAAGCATGTGGGATGTCCAGTGGTTGTGAAAGGCACTATATAAATTCAACTTTTTTTTAGCATACCCAAACTCTGACCTGCTCTTGTCGCCATGGTATTTATGTGGCTGGTCCAGTTGAGTTTCTGGTCAATGGTAACCCTCAGGATGTTAATGGTGCGGGATTCAGCGATGGTAATGCTGTTGAATGTCAAGGAAAGATGGTTAAATTCTCTCTTGTTGGAAATGGTCATTGCCTAGCAGATACATTAGGGACATTTAAGCGACTCTTGGATAGGTACATGGATGATAGTAGTATGAAGGGTATGTAGGTAGTTTGTTCCTAGAGTAGGTTAAAGGTTCGGCACAACATCTTGGGCTGAAGGGCCTGTACTGTGCTGTACTGTTCTATGTTCTATGTTCTAGCACATGTGTGGTGCGAATTTTACTTGCTACTTACTTATCAGCCCAAGCCTGAATGTTGTCCAGGTCTTGCTGCATGCAGGCACGGACTGCTTCAGTATCTGAGGAGTTACAAATGGGACTGAACAATGTGCAAGCATCCGTGAACATCCCCACTTCTGACCTTATGATGGAGGAGATATCTGGTGAAGCAGCTGAAGGTAGCTGAGCTATCTATACCTGGTCAGCATGAAATAAGCTGATCTCAACCAACCCAGGAGTAGGGGCTCAGTTACAAATGGACTCAGTTACTCTGGACTTTTTTTTAACTAAACCAATAGGCATGATGTGGAGGTGCCCCAGTGTCACCATGTGAAAAAAAAAATTGTAATATGGGTTTCATGTTAATATAAGAAAATAAACAAAACATCCAATTAAACTAATAAGCTTAATAAAGCAACTGAAAGAAATGAGAATGACTCAACAATAAAATTATAACATTATAATGTCGAGGAGACAGCAGTACCCACTGGTTATGGAGATTCTCGCTCATGATCACAGTATAGTAACACTTGCTGAAGGTCTGCCTGTGTAGGCTTTGGGCAAGGACAGGGTGATGCACAACATACTGGAGTAGCCTGTCCTCTATTCACTACCAAAGATTGTACATGGATTGGGGAAGTATCAGGAAATGTCTGAGGCCATTGTAACATAACCCATCAAAGAATCACCACATTGAAGAGTAGAGAGAATCGGTTAGTCGAAAAATGGGCCCTTGCAGCTGCTCAGAGTGAATTCTTAATTACTCATCTCTCTAAATGTCATGTGGATGTTCTAAGAGGCGGTTTCAAGGGTATCTCTGTTCATTGTAAACAGGAGCATGTTGAAGAATAAATTTAATTATTCTATGCTGCTAAATGGGGAGCTTCATTTGAAGGGCCTTTGGGTGGGATATACAATGATCTATTGCACTGATTCTCCAACCTGCACTTCCTTCAAGTGATGTTCAGAGTGAGGAATTGCTGAATTTACCCTCAGAATGGGGCACAAGAAATATTAACCACAACAACTTTTCAAAGAAATCATGATGGTGCTCACAAATTTGTAACAGAGGCACATTAAAGTAACACTGTAGTATCCTTGCTTTCACGTGACACTGAAGGATGTCACTTGTCCCAGTGTCATTGACAGAAAAACAATTCCGAAAATGGCCACGCACGAGAAAGTCCAATTACTTCATTCATGGGATGTGGGTATTGCTGGCAAGACCAGCATTTATTACCCATCCCAAATTTCCCTTGAACTGTGTGGTTTGCTCGACCATTTCAGAGGGCAGTTAAGAGTCAACCACGTTGCTGTGGGTCTGGAGTCACATAGACCAGACTGGGTAAAGACAGCAGATTTCCCTCCTTGAAGGACATTAGTGAATGAGATGGGTTTTTACAACAATCCTGTAGTTTCAGTCACCATGATTCTTATTTTTTATTCATTCTTGGGATGTTAGCGTCGCTGGCTAGGCCAGCATTTATTGCTCATCCCTAATTGCCATTGAGCAGGTGGTGGTGAGCCACCTCCAACTGAGTAGCTTCTTCGACCATTTCAGAGGGCAGTTAAGAGTCAACCACATCTTCCCCTGAAGGACATTAGTGAACCAGATGAGTTTTTATGACGATATGGTAGTTTCATGTTCATTGTTACTGATACTAGCTTTTCATCCCAGATTTAATCCATTAATTGAAGATAAATTCTCCGACTGCTCTGGTGGGACTTGAACTCATGTCTCCAGATCATTCGTCTAGGTCTTTGGATTATTAGTCCAGTGACATAACAAACGCTACCGTTCCATGTTAGTCTTACTTTTGATGTGTCGCTTAAATTCTGTGGTGTAATAGAGGATAGTTTGGGTTAGTTCATAGTCAGTTCCATTTTGGTGGAGATATGAATTCCCAGATCCCACTGGTCAACAATACAGTAAATAAATATATATGAAGGGTCACAGAGCTGAAATGTTAACTCTGTTTCTCTCTCCACAGGTGCTGCCAGACCTGCTGAGTATTTCCGGCACTTTCTGTTCTCATCACATTAAATATAGCATTCCCTTTCATCTCAAACGCACTTTGCAAGCGGCAGTTTGTTTTTAAGAGTTCTAAATTCCGTTTCTTCCCCCAATTATTCCCTCCTATTCTAAAGTCACTAACTCGGACTGCAGCACTGTTACACATAGGGTTGCCAACTTTAGCTGGACGTTTTACCCTGGAGGTTCCACCCCATAACCTCTTGCCTCCAACCGCCCCAAACCTCAAACAGCTGTAGGCTGGGGTAGGCGGGAATGTGGAGTTGAGGTTACAATCAGATCAGCCATGATCTTGTTGAATGGCGGAGCAGGCTCGAGGGGCCGAGTGGCCTACTCCTGTTCCTAATTCATATGTTTGTATGTTTTTTCAATCTCCAATATTTTTTAAACTAATTAACAAAAGTGTTCAAAGAAAATGACAAAAAACTACTTTTTCTAAAGCCCTATTTTTTTTTAGCAGCCTTCTGGAGATTAATCCTAGAGACTACAGGGCAAATCCTGGAGGGTTGACAACCCAAGTTATGCAGCTGTCAGTGGGCTCCTCTGGTACTTTATCTCAGTGGCTGTTCTCCATGTCAGTCTAGAAAGGGGCTATACCATGGGGGGCATCACAGCTCCTACTTTGTATGGCTCACATCTGCATTGGGAGTTTTAAGTTATTAAAGGATAAGCAGGTAGACAATGTTTGTGAAAGCATGTACACATTTCCCATGACTTTAACCAATATTATAACGCGCGTCATTTTTATGACGCTATTCCCTAATGTGATGCAATCAGATTTTTGGACAAGGAGGCTGGATGTAGCCAGGCATCAGCAACACAGTCACTTTAAATAAATTGCGTTTCCCTACAATTACAACAGTGACCACTGTGCAAAAGTACATATCTGCACATCTTTGGGACGTCATGCAAGACCCAAGATCAAGGCAGGTTGTTTCCTTTTTCTTTGAAATAATTGCAAAAACTAGCATTTGTATTTTATCGAGGTATGTTAGTTTCAACCAGGTAAAATATTTGCAAACTAGCGCTATTGTTTGCAAACTTTACTCTTGGGAATAAGCTGAAGCAATAAATACTGGGAGGTTATTTTTCATAGAAATAAAAGACAACGGTTTTTTTCCGCTCTCGTTTGAGAACTTTATTGCAAACGATATTTTCCGAATATTCCTGTTTTTCTCCGTCCGCTGTTCTCCTTCAAGCCTGTTTACCGCGAATTCTGCAGTTCCCAATCCCACCTCCTCTGAGACCCTGGTCGCCACGTCTGCACCAGCTGTCAATCAAAGTGCGTACGCGAGCGCTCTCTTGCCGGCCACCCCCGCTCTGCGCGCATGCGTGACCCCGGCCAACCGGCCCAAGATCGCACGCATGTGCAGGAGCGAGGGCCGTTGAGCCCTCCAGCCTGAGTGACAGTCGTTTCAGCCAATCGACCGCGGGATCGTCTTCGGATGGGGTACACTCCGACCAATGAGCGCAGCCCGGAGGGCGGAAGCGGAGCGCTGAGCGCGGGCAAGATGAGACGCCGGCTAGGAGAAGGGAGAAGTAGCGGCTAAACTGGGGCTTCGGCTGATGTGGGAGGAGCTGGGCTCTGTGGACTGGCAGATGGAGATTTCCCAGACAGCTGTTGCCTGATGAAGCACTGGGAGGATTAACGGTAAGAATGGGGCGCCTCCCTTAAAAGCGGGAGCGTGGGTGTGGGGTCTTTCCCCAATGGGGAGAGGGGTGGGTGTGGGGTCTTTCCCCAATGGGGAGAGGGGTCAGTGTAGGTGTGGGGCCTTTCCCCAATGGGGAGAGGGGTGAGTGTGGGGTCTTTCCCCAATGGGGAGAGGGGTGAGTGTGGGGTCTTTCCCCAATGGGGAGAGGAGTGAGTGTGGGGTCTTTCCCCAATGGGGAGAGGGGTGAGTGTGGGGTCTTTCCCCAATGGGGAGAGGGGTCGGCGTGGGTGTGGGGCCTTTCCCCAATGGGGAGAGGGGTCAGTGTAGGTGTAGGGTCTTTCCCCAATGGGGAGAGGGGTCGGCGTGGGTGTGGGCCCTTTCCCCAATGGGGAGAGGGGTCGGCGTGGGTGTGGGAAAATCCCCAATGGGGAGATGGGTCGGCGTGGGTGTGGGGCCTTTCCCCAATGGGGAGATGGGTCGGCGTGGGTGTGGGGCCTTTCCCCAATGGGGAGAGGGGTCAGCGTGGGTGTGGGGCCTTTCCCCAATGGGGAGAGGGGTCAGCGTGGGTGTGGGGCCTTTCCCCAATGGGGAGAGGGGTCGGCGTGGGTGTGGGGCATTTCCCAAATGGGAAGAGGGGTGGGTGTGGGCCCTTTCCCCAATGGGGAGAGGGGTCGGCGTGGGTGTGGGAAAATCCCCAATGGGGAGATGGGTCGGCGTGGGTGTGGGGCCTTTCCCCAATGGGGAGATGGGTCGGCGTGGGTGTGGGGCCTTTCCCCAATGGGGAGAGGGGTCAGCGTGGGTGTGGGGCCTTTCCCCAATGGGGAGAGGGGTCGGCGTGGGTGTGGGGCCTTTCCCCAATGGGGAGAGGGGTCAGCGTGGGTGTGGGGCCTTTCCCCAATGGGGAGAGGGGTCAGCGTGGGTGTGGGGCCTTTCCCCAATGGGGAGAGGGGTCGGCGTGGGTGTGGGGCATTTCCCAAATGGGAAGAGGGGTGGATGTGGGGCCTTTCCCCAATGGGGAGAGGGGTCGGTGTGGGTGTGGGGCCTTTCCCCAATGGGGGAGAGGGGTCGGTGTGGGTCTGGGGCCTTTCCCCAATGGGGGAGAGGGGTGGGTCTGGGGCCTTTCCCCAATGGGGAGAGGGGTGGGTGTGGGGCTTTTCCCCAATGGGGAGAGGGGTCAGTGTAGGTCTGGGGTCTTTCGCCAGGGGTAGAGGGGTCGGCGTGGGTGTGGGGCCTTTCCCCAATGGGGAGAGGGGTGGGTGTGGGGCCTTTCCCCAATGGGGAGAGGGGTCGGTGTGTGGCGTTTCCCCAATGGGGAGAGGGGTCGGCGTGGGTGTGGGGCCTTTCCCCAATGGGGAGAGGGGTCGGCGTGGGTGTGGGGCCTTTCCCCAGGGGTAGAGGAGTTAGTATGGGCATGGGGCCCTTCCCTGAGTGGAGAAGGGAGAGCAGGCGAGTCTGAGGCCTATCCTCAAGCGGAGAGGAAGTCATTGCGGGCCTGGGGCCTTTCCCCAGGGGGAGAGGAGGTCACTGTGGGACTGGGGCCCTTCACAAGGAGTGAGCAGGTCAGTATGGGTCTGGGGGCCTTCCCCAGGGCGACCGTGTATCTAAAATAAAAACAAGAAATGCTGGAACCACTCAGCAGGTCTGGCAGCATCTGTGAAAAGAGAAGCAGAGTTGACGTTTCGGGTCAGTGACCCTTCTTCGGAACTGACCCGAAACGTTAACTCTGCTTCTCTTTTCACAGATGCTGCCAGACCTGCTGAGTGGTTCCAGCATTTCTTGTTTTTATTTCAGATTTCCAGCATCCGCAATATTTTGCTTTTATTACGACAGTGTATCTATGTGGGTCTGGGGCCGTTCCGTCGGGACTGGAGTGGGGAGAGCCGGTCAGTGTGGGTTTGCTCTCAGTTTCCCCCCCCCCCCCCCCTTCCCTTACTATACCCAGAGGTTGGGGTGGGGGGAAGGAGTAGGAGATCGCAGTCCTTTTATACTCATTTAAAAAAAAAGTACTCACAGGGAAATGTCTACTTGTAAGGAATTGATCAGTGCGCATGTAGTGGCAAAAGTTTACGGCTGCAAGATTATGGAGAGATGAGTATTTGCAAGAAGATTGGCTGTTTTTTTTAAACTTCCTCTTTTCCCCAATTACTATAGTTAACTGTGGTTGTTTAAAACTTGTATTTTTAACATGTAACTAGTATTTATATGTTTATTGTATTCACTGAATGATGTATCCCTTGCAGCGATTCTAAGACTGTAATTTGACTCTGGTTGTGGTGAGATTATTTTATTTATATACACATACATATATACACCCTCATGCTTCCTGACTCCCCACCACCCCCTCCCCATTCCACAACCACTCTCTTCCTTCTTTCCTTGTAAAAAGTCTCAATAGTGCATTTGCACTCTGCTCCTTAACTTTTCAATTCTCCTGTTCTGTGTCTTCTTGTAAAATAAGTTGAGATTTTCTCCAATTTCATATAACAGTAAATTGTTGTATGTTTGTCATTTGAACTCTAAAATTAGATTCATACCCTGAAACTGATGATATCACCCGACTGAGATTAAGGAAAAACCCTAATGTTACTTTTGAAGTAATGAGGTACCATTGCTACTTGTTAAGTGATGCAGTTTTGACAGCAAGCTTTTACAACTAATATGAAATACACAATCGTATGAAAGCCTTGTGTGTTTTTGATTTTTATACAAAATAACACTCATGCATGTCACAAGTCAAAGGGTGCATCTTGGTATTAAATAATCACTCGGGTTATGCTTTCAGGATCTCTCATCACTTCAGTCTCCGTTTTTATCGCCTTGTAATACGTTGCAGGCTGTGTTCTGTTTCTAATCATTGAACAAATACTTGCAGTTGTGTAGTGCCTTTTAATGCAGAAAAATATCCCAAGGTACTTTACAAGAATGTAGTGAGACTCAAATTGACACCGAGCCATTGAAGGAGAGATTAAGGCTGACTAAAAGCTTGGACAAAGAAATAAGTTTTAAGGAAGATATCAGAGTAGGAGACAGGTGGAGAAATATCGAGGTTTAGGGAGGGAATTCCAGTGCTTGTGGTCTAAACAGCCAAAGGCATGGGTGCTAGTTGTGGGACAAAGGGGTTGATGTGCACAAAAGTTTAAAGTGGGAGGATTGTTGGGCTTGAGGTTACAGCAATTGGGGTGGCAAGGCCAAGGTGAGATTTTAAGAGGTTGAGAATTTTAAAATTGAAGCATTGGTGGGCTGGAAGTCTGTGCAGGTCAATGAAAGGGCGCCAGTTAGAATATGGCCAGCGGCGTTTTGGATGAGCTTAGATTTATGGAGGCTGTAAGATGAGGCCGTCCAGGAAAGCATTGGAATAGATAAGTCTGGAGGTAGTGGAAGAATGGATGAGAGTTTTATTTATTTATTTAGAGATACAGCACTGAAACAGGCCCTTCGGCCCACCGAGTCTGTGCCGACCATCAACCACCCATTTATACTAATCCTACACCAATCCCATATTCCTACCACATCCCCACCTTCTCTATATTCCCCTACCACCGACCTATACTATGGGCAATTTATAATGGCAAATTTGCCTATCAACCTGCAAGTCTTTGGCTGTGGGAGGAAACCGGAGCACCCGGCGAAAACCCACGCAGTTCACAGGGAGATCTTGCAAACTCCGCACAGGCAGTACCCAGAATTGAACCCGGGTCGCTGGAGCTGTGAGGCTGTGGTGCTAACCACCGCGCCACTGTGTGTGTTTTAGTAGCAGCTAGGCTGAGGCAGGGGTGGTTATTTAGGTATCTTGTATTTTAAATGAGTGAAAATTGCATTTTAAATCCAATATTGGCAGTATCTTTTTAAATGGTGAAAATTGTTTGGAATAATTGGTTTGGTGGTGTAGTGGAGATAAATGAGGGATATTCAAAATGCAACTGGGGAATGAGTATACTTGAGAGGTACGCTTTAATGGGCTGCATGGCCTTCTCTTGCCTTTTTAGTTAATATTGTGAATTTTTGGGTAACTTTTAAAAAAATATCTTTATCCACACACCGACCCACTTCACACTTGGATGACCTGTTGGGCAAGACAGATGCTTCTAGAACGTTCCACGCAGTTGATTCAGTTGTGTGTCATCCTCAATTCAGTAGTAGCACTCATCTCTGACTCCCACTCTGGCATCTTGAACACATCTAGGCTGATGCCAGTGCCATAGTGTGGGAGCGCTGCACTGAGAGATGCTGTCTTTTGGATAAGATGTTAAGCTGAGCTTCTGTCTGCGCCCACGGATGGATGTAAACTATTACATCGCACTATTTCGTAAGAAAAGCAGAAGAGTTCTCCCTGGTCTCCTGACCAGTATTTATCCTTGAACCTTCCTCACTAAAACAAATCATTTGGTTGGTATTTCATGACTGTCTGTGGGACCTGGCAGTACACAATTATGTTGCACTTTCTACATTGCAACAGTGGCTACATTTCAAAAGTAGTTAATTGGCTTAGTGGTTTGGGATGTCCAGAGGTCTAGAAAAGCATTATATAACTGCAAGTTATTTTCTTTCTACTGCTGGATACCAGTTTTCTCCCAGCCTTTCTGAATATATTAACTCCATGCTCGTATAGTTTATCGGGGGCTGGTTGCACTCCTGTGCCTTTACTAAGTGGCCACTGTTCGCAGGTGAGGCTTGGCTGTTAATGTGGGTGGAGATTGTAATGTATAGTGCCATTAACATAAACCACCCAAGGCACTTCATAAAGCAAATTTTGGCACTGAGCCTAATACGCCATTAGGGCAGGTAGCCAAAAGCTTGGTCGAAGAGGTAGCTTTAAGGCACATCTTAAAAGACAAGAGGTGGAGAGGTTTAGGGAAAGAAATTCCAGAGCTTAGGGCCTGGAAAGCTGAATGCACAGCCACCAATGGTGCAGTAATTAAAATCAGGCATGCACAGGAGGCTAAATTTAGGAGAGGGCAGATATTTGGAGGGTTGTAGGACTTTTGGAGTTTACATGGATAGGGAGGGGCGAGGTCATGGAGGGATTTGAACATCGGTAAGAATTTTAAAATAGAAGCGTTGCTTGACCGGGAGCCAATGTTAGTCAGTGAGCACTTGGGTGAATGGGAGTTTGAGTAATGACACGTGCATCAGACTTTGAATGGTGTCATGTTTATGGAGAATAGAATTGGGAGGCTGGGCAACAGTGCATTGGAATAGTCAAGAGGTAATAGAAGTGCAGATGAGCTGAGGCAAGGATGCAGTCAGGCAATGTTATGGACGTGGAACTAGGCAGTCTTAGAGATGGTGGGGATATGTGGTCAGAAGCTCAACCTGGGGTCAAATATGACACCAAGGTTGCAAACAGTCTGGTTCAGCCTCAAGTAGTTGTCAGGGAGAGGGACGGAGTTAGCTAGGATTGAAGACAATGGCTCTATAATTGGAGGACATTTCTGTTCATCCAGTACTGGATCAGCAGGGAAGGCAATACAGACACTGCAATTGGCCTTCGCACCCACGTTAGGGATGGGGTGGTGATGGCATAGTGGTAATGTCACTGAACCAGTGATCTAGAGGCCCAGGCTATTGCCCTGGGGACACTGGGTTCATATCTCATCGCGGCAGCTGGTGGAATTTTAATTAATAAAAATTTGGAATTGAAAGCTAATTTCAGTAATGGTGCCATGAAGCTATCATTGATTGTCAAAAAACCCATCTGGTTCACTGATGTCCTTTAGGGAAGGAAATCTGCCTTTGTTATCTGGTCTGGCCTACCTATGACTCCAGACCCACAGCAATGTGGCTGACTCTTAACTGCCCTCTGAAATGGCCTAGCGAGCCACTCACTTGTCAAGGGTAATTAGGGATGGGCTACATCCCCTAATCCAAGAAGTGAGGAAATTTATTCCCACTACCTTTCTCTGTCTCCTCCTGACAAGAGGTTTATGGTTTAGTATGGGTGCCAATGTCACAATAACCTTTTGCCCAAGAAGCATTTCTTCCTGTGTATCCTTGGACAGTGATGTACCAGAAACAGAATGCTTTACCATTAACTTGTATTGAAGCCAAGTCGGTCATGACACTTGAGGAAATTATATAAGCATTTAAATTAGAAAGGCATTAAAAGGTACAAGGCAATTGGATTGGATTAAATATTGATGGTAAGAGAGCTGGGGCATCAACATAGTGAGCCGAATGGCAGTCTTTTGTACTGAAATTTCCATGATTGTGCTTTAATATTGAGGACAGCTTTTGGTGTCCGATGATACACGTCAAATGGATAATTGGGTAGGGGGTAGGAACTCGACTAGGAATGTTTAACTTTTCAGATCTGGGGAATAGATACATGTGGCAAAATTAGTGAGTGAGTAACAAATGATTATGGAATGAAGCTGGACCCTTCCCCCATCAATGAAAGATACAAAACACCCAAACACACACAGTGAGAACCTCAAGCACACAGTGACCACATACACAAAGCAATGCCCCCCGCCAACCATTATTCTTCCCTTCCAAGCCTTTCTTGTCCCTGAGCGTCAAGGATTGGAAAAGGCCACTGGTCAAATCGAAACAGCATTTTCTCGACCCTCAGATCTGGGAAGTTTAAGGAGTTGTCCATAGCTACTGAAGTCTGTTTCTGCTAAGTGCAAAGAATGTAGGAGACGGCAAGACATTAGTGGAGCAGTTCAAGGAAACTGGTGGGCCACTTGGCCAGCTGGTTGCCTCTTGTACATCACTGTCTGGGATGATGGTCCCAGCCTCTAGCTTGAAAAGATTGAGGCCAATTGTAGTGCAGCATTACTGTTCCAGCTGAGAAAAACAAATCGAACATGGATTAGGGATCAAATATGAATCTTACTGTATCGCATTGTATTCAACAGCTCAGGTTGACAAACTGTTGTTTGTCTGACAGTGATTTCAGTTGGAATAATTTTAGCAAAATCTTCAATTTGTGATGAATTATATTTCATTTGCAAAACCCTAATTCTAAGTGTATTTGCCAAATCTCAACATTTGTGAAGTAAACCAAGGATGTTTGCTTTTTTCCGTCATACTTGGATTGCTGTTTAAGGTAATAATTTGGTGTGCATGGTAGATGTTTATTCAGACAGTACACACTGTTCGTCCCAATGCTTAGCAATTGATTTTGAAGCTTTTCTGGAATTAGTTATTTTGTAATGATGAATATTGAGGTGAGACTTTAACCTAGACATTGTCTTCTCCTCCCGCCTGAAACTGTTAGTCTGTCCAGTCCACAGAACTCCCTGGCTGGCTGTCTAATAACCCTAAATTCCATCTTGAAACCCTTTAAGGTTTCTTGTTCCACCATTTATGTTGGTAATCTGTTCCATCTCCTTGCCACCAATTTTTTAGTAAACAAAAGTTCTTCCTGCATTTCCCATTTTCTTTTTTTGTCCTTAAATTCTATACACTGAGGAAAAGCTTACTTGGATCCAATTTGTCCAAACCTTTTGTAATTAACACTTCTCTCTTACATGTCCTTCTTTCAAGAGAGAACGAACCCAGGGTCATTGGTCTTTCCTCATATGCCATTCCTTTAAGTCCTGTGATCAGTTGTGTAACGTTTGAAAGAAAGATTTGCGTTTGTAGACTGCCCTTCAGGGTCAGAGGTTGTCTTAAAGAGCTTTGCAGCTGATGAAGCACTTTGAAAGTGTACTCACCATTGTAATGTAGAAATCCCAGTAGCCAATTTGCACGCAGTAAGCTCCTACAAACAGCAATGTAGTAATGACCAGATAATCTGTTATTTCTGATGTTGATTGAGGGATAAATATTGGCCAGGACAACGGGGATAACTCCCCTCGTTTTCTTCAAAATAGTGTTATGGGACCTCTGCCGCTCATCTGAGAGGCAGACGCATACTTGGCTTAACGTCTCATCCGAAAGAAACATAGAAAAATAGGAGCAGGAGTAGGCCATTCGGCCCTTCGAGCCTGCACCGCCATTCAATACGATCATGGCTGATCATCCAAACTCAGTACCCTGTTCCTGCTTTCTCCCCCTATCCCTTTAGCCCTAAGAACTATATCTAACTCTTTCTTGAATATATTTAATGATTTTAGCCTCAACTGCTTTCTGTGGTAGAGAATTCCAGAGGTTCACCACTCTCTGGGTGAAGAAATCCCTCGTCATCTCAGTCCTAAATGGCTTACCCCTTATCCTTAGATTGTGACCCCTTATCCTTAGATTGTGACCCCTGGTCCTGGACTCTGCTGCCATTGGGAACATCCTTCCTGCATCTTGTCTGTCTAGTCCTGTTAGAATTTTGTAGGTTTCTATGAGATCCACTCCTTCTTCTAAACTCTAGTGAATACAAACCTAATCGACCCAATCTCTCTTCATACGTCAGTCCTGCCATCCCAGGAATCAGTCTGGTGAACCTTTGCTGCACTCCCTCCATAGCAAGAACATTCTTCCTCCATAAGGAGACCAAAATTGCACACAGTACTCCAGATGTGGTCTCACCAAGGCCTTGTAGAATTGCAGCAAGACATCCTTGCTCCTGTACTCGAATGCTCTCGCTATGAAGGCCAACATACCATTTGCCTTCTTAACTGCCTGCTGCACCTGCATGCTTACTTTCAGTGACTGGTGCACAAGGACACCCAAGTCTCGCTGCACCTCCCCCTTTCCCAATCTATCGCCGTTCAGATAATCTGCCTTTCTGTTTTTGCCACCAAAGTGGATAACCTCACATTTATCCACATTATACTGCATCTGCCATGTATTTGTCCACTCACTCAACCTGTCCAAATCACACTGGAGCTTCTCTGCATCTTCCTCACAGCTCACACTCCCACCTAGCTTTGTGTCATCTATATCATTCCCTCATCTATATCATTAATATATATTGTGAATAGCTGGAGTCTGAGCACTGATCCCTGTGGTACCCCACTAGTCACTGCCTGCCACTTGGGAAAAAAAAACATTTTTGTCTCCTGTCTGCCAACCAGTCCTCTCTCCATGTCAGTACCTTCCCCCCAATCCCATGTACTTTAATTTTGCATGCTAATCTCTTATGTGGGACCTTACCGAAAGCCTTCTGAAAGTCCAAATACACCCCATCCACTGGTTCTCCCTTATCTATTCTACTAATTACATCCTCAAAAAATTCCAGTAAATTTCCCTTTCATAAATCCATGTTGACTTTGTCCGATGCCCTGTCATTGTTTTCCAAGTGCTCTGCTATTACATCTTTTATAACGGACTCTAGCATTTTCCCCACTACTGATGTCAGGCTAACCGGTCTACAATTCCCTGTTTTCTCTCTACCTCCTTTTTTTAAATAGTGGGGTTACATTAGCTACCCTCCAATCCATTGGAACTGTTCCAGAGTCGATAGAATTTTGAAAAATGACCAGCAATGCATTTACTATTTCTAGGGCCACTTCCTTAAGTACTCTGGGATGTAAATTATCAGGCCCGGGGGATTTATCAGCCTTCAATCTCTTCAATTTCCCTAACACCATTTCCCTACTAATACTGATTTTATACAGTTCCTCCTTCTCACTAGGCCCTATGTTGCCCAACATTTCTGGGAGGTAGAATGAGGGAAATCAGCCAGGCGTGCATTGGAATAGTCAAGTGTAGAGGTAACAGAGGTATGGATGAGAGTTTCAGCAGCAGGTAAGTTGAAATGATAGCATTTGTAATTTTATATATTATTATACATGTGTTTTATTTAATGGTTTGTGTTTATTGTTGTGTCTATTTGCAAAATTTCCCAAAAGTGGAAAGCAGAGAATTTTGTCACATCAGTCTGCCTGGACTTTAAACATTTGGGCTTCATTACATGTCCACACACGTAACTTCAGGCATTCAGTCAGATTCTAAAATAAGTAGGGGGAAAAACACCTGCTTGAATAGCCATTTTATTTTGGTGTTTAAACACAAAAGTAATTTCTCTATCAGAACTCAATATCCATCTGCTAAACTGTGCATGAAATGCAAACCACACTTTTCTGCCCTGTCTTTATAATCCAAGTGAAATATGTACTTCTGTTTTGATTTGTCCAGTGGGGAGAACAGCCACGCTGTATTGTGTGTAATACAAGAAGCCATAGAGAGAAGGAGCACTGGTGATTGGTATTGGGGAATGTAACAGTTTGGATTTTGTGCAGTATATTGTTGGGTTGAGTATTGTGGGTTTTTTTGATTCTAATGAATATACTAATGTTATCTTTTTGGATTGCTGCTCATAGCTTACCCCGGATTGGCAGCTTTTGGTTGCTGTCGTAAATTTGAGACTTCACTGCCAAAGACAGAAGTGAAATGACTGTAAAGAAGCTTGTGCTCCAATGCAATGGACTGCTGAAGTCATGGGAATTAGACCACTGAGCTGCCTGGACATACCTACAGCTGTGCTGTACGGTTCCTTATCTTTGTTCGTCTCCATTCTGCATAATGTGTTCCTCCTATACTATGTAGATACATTTGTATCTGTTTACAAAATCGATAAAGTATCTTTCTGGATTGGTGAGGTGAGTGAATATTTTACATACTCTACTTTTTCTTCCTAGTTCTATTTGGCAGCAATCCCATAACTTTTCTGTCAACACTTGGGATACGTGGTCACAGCTGTTAGTCTTCCAGGGCAATCAATCTAAAATGTTTAATAGAATTTTTTTAATGCCATTGTTAACTTTGTTGCATTGTTTTGTCTGTTGTAAGAAGTGAAATGAGCAGTATAACTTCTCCTTTGTCGATTGCTCAAACCTATTAGTAGACGAATTCAACATTCCTGAAAATTCTAACCTTTTTTTGTTGCTGTAAGATTTTTATTCAAGACTAGCCTTTGCAACCTGCAGTAATCAACCACATATACTAGTCTTGCAATAATACAACCTTAATTTCCATTCTCTGATTATCAATAATCTGGTTCAGCATTACTTCCAATTGCTATTTAAGTGGAGAATTCAGTAGGCAAATTAAGATCGTGGCTTAAAATGAGACCAGATTCCAGATATGTTTTTCTGAATCAAAACTTCCCTTTTTATATCTGTTTAAAGTGAGAAATTTTGTAGATTGCACTCAGTTTATGAATGAATTTTGTAGTCTAGACCATTTTTAAAATGACTTATAGTGGCTTGTGAGAAGACAGATGCACTTCTGTTTGTCTTCAAATCCCATCCGTAATAGGTAATGAAATACAGTAAGCAGCATCATTCTGAAAAGCTCTTGGGACAGTTCAAGTTTTAAGAATAGTAAGATATAAAACAGTTGTGTGTACTAGTTTAAAAAAAAACGAGTTCATTTTTCTTCTGTACAAAGGATTAGGTACTGATGTAAATAAGATCTAAGTTTCAAAGTTCAGTCATCTGTTTGGGTTTGCTGAAGATACTTGTAAAGAGTAATTGTACACCTTGTAAAAACGTTAGGAGTATTTTTATAATCTCTTCAATTTCTATTTCTGAGATGTGAATGGGCTTGGTGGAATGAAAAAAAAAATGAGAAACTGTAATTTTGAAACTTGAAGATAAACTTGTCCACAATTCCATTTTTAAAATAATGCAGTGGAAGGTGAAAGTTGTAGGCTGGTGAACTTTTCACAGTAGTTATTTATCCATTCAGTCTGTGTACATTAGTTTACTGATCATTACAATTTGCATGGTATCTTGTATACCTTGTTCACATGTTGAAAAATACATTTACCCTGGACAATGGTAATGCAGCTTACAGGTTGATTTACAGTTTCTAGAAATATAAAGGGGTTCAGAGTTTTTTTTCCCCCTCTTCATTTCTGTAGAAACCTGTGAAGACTATAATCTTGGAAGTGTTCTGATTTGCATATGGACATTCAGTCTGTTGTAGGAGGTGAATTGAGGTTGTGCAGCTTGCCTTTCAATCACCCTGCTATCCTCATTTGTCAGTATTACTTTAGTACTTTGTCTTTTTAATGTTATTTTTGAATGGGGCAGTAAATAGACTTTTTCGTACTTGCCATGTTTATTTTCTGATTAACTCTTTTGATCAATGCAAATCATATTTCTGTCCATTTATTGTTTGAGTGCATATGGAATAATCATTCTTTGCTGAACCTTTACAGGTGCACATTGGTAAAATGTGTAAAAGTGCATACATTCTTTCTTTGTTGTTCCTTTGATTAAAACTACATGCAATTGATCCTGCATCTCAAAGCACACAATCTTGTTTAAAATGTGGGTCTTTTAAACCATAACCATTTAAGACTTTGCCTGTACAGAACAAAATGTACGATCACTGTTGAGAATCTTAGCGTCTCTGTACTTGCCAGCCTACGTGCTTCTCTCCACACCACTTGGAACACATTTACAGTGCATGGGAATAGTTTGCACATTAACTATCTCCACACTTCCAGCAAACTGGCTGTGGCCCTGCCTTTTAACTAATTTGTGTAATCTCAAAAAATTCAGCAAAAACTTTTAAATGTTTAAATTTTCTAAGAAGGAAATATGTTTTAAGTATTTCAGGAACATAACTTGATATTTAATATCATTAATCAGTTAAGCACTTAATTTGGGTATTTTAATAATGCAGCTAACGTAATGTTTTGGCGTGAGGGGCTTGGTTTTGGTCCTGTTAATAGATACATTTGAGATTCTGTTAAATGATTTCTTTATTTCTGAGCAAGAGTAATTGTTTAGTTTCTCCTTTTCTGAAGCTGAGCAGGCTGCCTAGAGAGACAGCAGGGGCAGAAAATGAGAGCTGAAAAGCCACGCTGGGCAGAATGCTTTGTTTCTTGTGTTAGAATTGTGTAATGTTTAACTTCTCTTCCTGATGTCAGAGTCATGGAGCCATTACAGCACAGAAGGAGGCCATTCGGCCATCGAGTCTATGCTGACTCTCGAGCAATCCTGTCAGTCCTATTCCCCCACTCTTATCCCCTGCAAGTTTATTTCCCTCAAGTGCCTATCCAATTTCCTTTTGAAATCATTGATCGTCTTTGCTTCCACAACCCAGAGAGTTCCAGGTCATTACCACTCAGAGTTTTAAAAAAAATGCTTTCTCACATCCCTGCTGCATCTCTTGTAGAAAACCTTAAATCTGTGTCGCCTAGTCCTTGTACCATCAACTAATGGGCACATCTTTTCTTTGTCTACCTTATCTAAACCTGTCAGAATCTTGCACACCTCTATCAAATCTCCCCTCAATTTCCTCTGCTCCAAAGAGAACAACCCCAGCTTCTCCAACTTAACCTTGTAGCTAACATCCCTCATCTCTGGAAGCATTCTGGTAAATCTCCTCTGCAGCCTGTTGAGAACTCTCACATCCTTCCTAAATTTGAGGTGACCAGAACTGGATGCAGTATCTAGTTGTGGCCTAACTAGATCTTTTATATAGGTTCAGTATAACTACCTTGGTTTGTACTCAATGCCTCTATTTATGAAGCCCAAGATCCCATATGCTTTGATAACTACTCTCTCAATATGTCCTGCCATCTTAAAGGATCTATATGATGTGCGTAGTCTTCCCTGGTGATCTTTTTAAAGAAATGCTTTGCAGCACTGCAGACTGACTGCTGGGTATGACAGTTCCTAGCTGACAAGTAAAACCATTTTATTTTCTCCACTAGAAGAAAGTAAAGGTTGCTGTTAAAATATTGTATTGATTCTGTTGTGGCTTTCTTATATTTAAGATGCAGCTTTTCTTTATAGGAAGGCATGTCAGTTTTGTTCTAAGTTCTCTCTTTTTCATAGCAGCAAATAATTTGTTTTGAGTTTCTGTTTTCTCTATCTTGAAGCCAGCAATAAAATTGCTACCCTTGAGACCTTTGGAGTTCAGTCTTCATATTGACTGCTCCACTATTGTTAATAGTGGGGAGTGTCCTGGAGCGACTGCAGAGCATATTGACTGCAACTTAGAGGTGTTGTGAGCTAACCAACCTTGGGTAGCGGAAGTGGGGCGGTGGCAGGATGCCACGCTAATCTGGGTGAAATGGACTTCGCTGGAGAATCCTAGTATGGAGAGGGAGGGAGACAATCCTTGAGAACTTTTAAGTGAAGAAATTGAAAGTATCACAAAGTTAAACAGTCACTTCTAGAAAAAAGGGGATGCACTTTCAACAAAAGAAGTGCTCAACTAGCTTTTTCTTTATTTTTAAATAAATAACCACTTAAAAGCTTCTTTATGCTGATGGAAGGTGTCAGTTCTGATGAAGGGTCACTGACCTGAAACATTAACTCTGCTTCTCTCTCCACAGATGCTGTCAGACCTGCTTGAGTATTTCAAGCATTTCTTGTTATTTCAGATTTCCAGCATCTGCAGTATTTCGCTTTTATATTATTAAGGAAGGTGTCAGTGTTTGTATTCATTACAATACAGCATGGTAGTCACATTTCTCTGTTTGTTGATGCTGAAATAACTAATAAACACAGCATAATAAAGCAAGTGTTAGCGCTGTCCTCTAAAATCGGTAGAGTTGGCACTGTGCCTTATCCTCTCAATCCTTCTGAGAGTAGACCATTTTCTTTATTTGTAGTACAGTGGTGTCACTAAATGCAGCCGGACGCACTGCAGCCACAGTGTACCGGCTTCTGATTGCCCTGTGCCATGGACATACTGAGCAAAGGCCAAATGATTCTCCACAAGAAAGAAGAATTGGATGTGAGTCACTCTCCTTAACTTCAGAATTTCCCAACAGTCTGTATCAGACCCTGGTGTCCAGGGATGTTGAAGATCAGCAGTGATCCTAAAAGGTGATTGCAGAAAATATTTAATTGTACAATGATTTGAAAAATTTTCATTTTTTTGTTGTTCCACTGGTGAGAATGGAAAATAAATCTCTAACATTATACTTTCCTGCACTTCATGGTTATTTATGAGAGGACAGCTAAGTTTGTGAAAAGCTGCATCAGAATTAGATTTGGTTAACAAGGATTATATTGTCTAATATTACATATGCGTAGTGTCTATTTCACACAAAATATAGCACAGTTTTTTTTATTCTGTGAACAAATATTGGTGTTCTCATTTACCTGGCAATTGTGTGGCACGATAGAGTAATAATCATCTCCGAGTATAACCACCTCCCCATGACATTCAGTATTATTGCCCAATTCCCCCACTGTCAACATCCTGGGGGTGGGTGGGGGGGGGTGGTCACTATTGGTCTGGTTAAGTTTCTGGTCAATCACACACATACTGCAGCTACAAGAGCAGGTGTCAGGCTGGGTATTCTGTGGCAAGTGATGCACCTCCTGACTCCCAAAGCCTTTCCACCACCTACAAGGCACAAGTCAGGAATATGATGCAATACTGTCCACTTGCCTGCGTGAGTGTAGCTCCAACTACAGTCAAGAAGCTCAACAGCATGGAGGGCAAAGCAGTCTGGTTGATCTGGCACACTATCTACCACCTTAAATGTTTCCTTCCTTTGCCACAGGTGCACCATAGCTACAGTATCTACCATTTACAAGATGATTCTTCGACAGTACATCCCAAACCTGTGACTTCTACCACCTAGAAGCACAAGGGCAGCAGGCTCACTAGAACATGACCACCTGCTAGTTTTCATCCAAGTCGCACACAGTTCTTACTTGGAAATATATTGCCGTTCTTTTGTTGTAACTGGGTCAAAATCCTGGAACTCCCTGCTGTTGTATGATCACTTTGAGTGATGTCCTTTTAATAATTCAGTGTGCTAATGAGCTAAGTACCAGCAAAAAAAAAAGCAAAGGGGAAACATTCGAACTGCCTATCGAATAGCTGTATAAACATATAAGCAAAGTGCTGAAAGAGAAAAAACAGAAAGCTATCAAGCACATGTTACACTCCATCAAAGCAACTAGCTTAGAAAAAACAAATTTCTTAAAGGGGGAACACTGCAGAGTTAAAAGAACAAGTTTTAAGCCACAAATAGAAAAGTCATAAGTACAGTGCTGAAAGCACACACATAGCTGAACAAAGTTAAACATAAAGTAGAAAGCAAAAGAACAGCAGAAGGATGGGTATCAAATTTCCCAGTGTGAGCTGGAAGGCCATTGATATCCTATCAGAGTTCAACATTTTAAACAAAGAATGTAGTTAAGCTTCATAGACCAAGCAGTTACAGAACCAGAGAAGCAGGCTGGGAAAATACTGAAAGCCGTTAGAATTGAGGGGTTATACAGAATCAAAATCTCTGGCTTGTCTGTAGAGGACCGGAAAGATCCCACAAAGATGCGGAAAGTGCTAGAAGATCCGCTTCGGCTAAGAGTGAATTTTAGAATTCATCGCCTGGAATTGATGTCATACCGGCAACAGCCGCAGGAGTCAATAGATCAGTTCGTCAGTAGATACCGTAGTAAGGGCAACGAGTGTGATTTTTCAGAAACTGAGTTGTCGGAGTGACTAATGAAGTTGGTGATTGTCTCAACACCTATTGAAGTGTTTCGGAAAGACCCCTTTGAGGGGGTGGGGAAGAAAGGTCATAGCATTGATACGCTGCTAGAAGATGGCAGGAACTATGAAGCCGTTGTATCTGGACAACAGCATCAGCATGGCAACCAGCTCACAAAAAGCAAGCAAGCTGTGGTAAGTATTGTTTGTCCCACTCACCGTGAAGCTGTCCTGCATTTCAAGATCTGTGCAAGGTGTGCGGTGCAAAAGGACACAGGGCCACTTATGCAAGAAACCTGGCACCAAAGATACAGCCAGAAGTCACCAATAGGACACAAACAAACGGAAGACAGACACAGAAATATGGCAATCACAGCAAGAAACCTGCGTAAACGCCAGGCAATACATCAAGTTCACAGCGAAATAGACCAGAGACAAGACTGAGTGGAACGATTCTTAGCCAGAAGTCAAGCAGGCATTTCACATTGTGAACCTGACGTATTGTGTTGATGAAGTCAAACAGCTGAAAGCTTTTGCTACTATTAATATCATGTGCCCAAAGAAAGTTGGCAAACACAGATGCAGGACTAAGATTGGCACGAGAACTAGTGTAAATATCCTACCAGTCCAGATCTTTAAGGATATGTACCGGGGTCGTTGAAAATTGATGATCAAACTGCAGTGGCACACTAACAAAGCAATGCAACTATGGCAAGTCAGTATGGAAACCACAAATATTTTACTTAGTAGACACGAGCAGACCAGCAGTAGCAGGACTACCAGTGTGTAAGGACCTCAACATTGTGACTATCCGCAAGAAAGTACAGCGTGCACATACAAGAAAAGCTTAAGCACGAGTTGGATGACATGGAACGCAATGGCATCATCCACCACACGCATCATCGCACTAACTGGTGCTGTTCAATTATGTGCGTACTAAAGGAGGATGGAGCAATCAGAGTATGACCAGATCTGAGGCACCTAAACCTCTCCCTAAACAGATGCCCCCACAAGATTCCAAGAACACAAAGAAATAGGAGCAGAAGTAGACCATATGGCAAATCGAGCCTGCTCCGCTGTTCTTGGGCTTCAATTCCACTTTCCTGCACGGTCCCCATATCCCTAGATTCCCTGCGAGACCAAAAATCCATCTATCCCAGCCTTAAAAGTATTCAATAATGGAACATCCACAACCCTCTGGGGTAGAGAATTGGAAAGATTCACACCCTTCTTAGTAATTTCTTCTCATTGCAGTCCTGAATGATTGGCCCCTTATCCTGAGACTGTGTCCCTGTGTTCTAGATTCCCTTACCAGACGGAACAACCTCTCAGCTTCTACCCTGTCAAGCCCTTTCAGAATCTTGTATGTCTCAATCAGATCACCTCTCATTCTTCTAAACTCCAGAGAATATAGGCCCAATTTACTCAGCCTCTCCTCATAGGACAACCCCCTCATCCCAGGGACCAATTTAGTAAATCTTCGCTGTACTGCCTCCAGTGCAAGTATATCCTTTCTTAAATGTGGAGTCACGGCACACAGTATTCCAGGTGCGGTCTCACCAAAGCCCTGTACAATTTTAGTGAGACTTCTTTATTCTTGTACTCCAATCCCCTTGTAGTAAAGGCCAACATGCCATTTGCCTGCTGAACCTGCATGTTAATTTTCTGCGTTCTTTATATGAGTACCCCCTAGTCTCCCTGAACATCAACACTTACCAGTTTTACACTTTAAAAAAAATATTCTGCTTTTCTATTTTTACGACCAAAGTGAACAACTTCACACTTCCCTACATTATACAGCATTTGCCATCTTGTTGCCCACTCACTTAACCTGTCTGTATCTCTTTGCCACCTCCCTACATCCTCCCTGTAGCTTATCTTTCCATCGAGCTTTGTATCATCAGCAAACTCAGATACATTACTCTCTGTCTCTTCATCCAAGTCATTAAAATAGAGTGTAAATAGCTGAGGCCCCAGCACTGATCCTTGCGGCACCCCACTATTCACTGCCTGCCAACTTGAAAATGCCTCATTTATGCCCACTCTCTACTTGCTGTCTGTTAACCAATCCTCTATCCTCGCTAATATGTTACCCCCAACACCATGAGCCCTCATCTTGCCTATTAATCTTTTATGTGACACCTTATTAAATGCCTTTTGAAAATCCAGGTAAACTACATCTACTGGTTCCCCTTTATCTACCCTACTAGTTACTTCCTCAAAAAACTCTAAATTTGCCAAACAGGATCTCCCTTTAGTAAAACCATGCTGACTTGTTCTAATCGTACTCTGCTTTTCCAAGTGTAATGTTAAGACTTTGGGAAGATGCTGGAATCTATTACTAATGACTGTTAGGCTAACTGGCTTGTCATTCCCTGTTTTCTCTCTACCTCCCTTCTTAAAAAGCAGTGTAACATTTGCCAACTTCCAATCTGATGGGACCATTTCTGAATCTAAGGAATTCTGGAAAATCATAGCCAGCGCATCCACTATCTCTGCAGTTACCTCTTTTAGAACCCCAGAATGTAGGCTATCTGGTCCTGGGGACTTGTCAGATTTAGTCCCTCAAGTTTCTCTAATACTTTTTCTCGGCTGATATCAATATCCTTAATTTCCTCATTCTTTTTAGCCCCTAGGTTACTGCCGATTTCTGGTATGGAATTTGTGTCTTCTACTGTGAAGATAGACACAAAATATTTGTTCAATGTCTCTGCCTCTGACACTAAGGGACTTGAATCCCAAGTTCACAGGAGCCAAATTCTTCACATTGGATGCTAAACATGGATATTGGTCTGTACACCTAGCTCCGGAATCTTAGGAAGTCACCACCTTCAGAACACCATTTGGAAGATATTGTATCCAGAGAGGACCATTTGGCTTATCTGTCAGTCAAGATCTGTTTCAGCTGCAGATGGACAGAATTATAGAAAACGTGCCTGGATGTAGATGCATTGCTGTTGATATTGTGGAAATGGGCAAAACCAAAGAAGAGCATGATCGAAATCTTCACTCACTGGCAGTCGCTTGTCACGAAGGGCTCATTTTTAACAGCAAGAGGTGCCTGGTGAATAAGTCAGATCAGTTTCTTGAGCTCCATCTATTCAGGTTGTGGAATCAGTCCTGACTCAGGCAAAGTCTAAGATGTAAGGGATATGCCTACTGCACAAGACAAAGAAGATTTACAGAGGTGCCTTGGATTTTTCAACTACTTAGCACTATATATCTGAAATTTTTCTGACCGCATCAGCGCTGAGAGAGCTCTTAAAGAAAGACGTACCATATGTATGGCAGGAGGACCATCAGCATATGTTTGAGTCTCTCAAGCAAGCATTGTCAGCAGAAACCTGTATCCTGCAGTACTATGATCCAAGGAAGAAGACAACCCTGGAACTTTGATGCCTCACAGGGCTAGGAGTGTGTATCCTGCAGGATGGCAAAGCAATTGCATTCGGATCCAAAAGTTTATCCTCCGCACAATCCAATTACTCAAACATAGAGTGTGATGAACTTGCTCTGGTGTTTGGGATCACAAGGTTCCACACCTACCACCTGTTCGGTAAGCAGTTAACAGTGGAAACTGACCACAAACTACTGACGATCTGGTGTAAACCATTGACAAGCGCACCACCTTGACTATAGCGACTTTTAGTGAAAGTACAGGCTTACAACTTCGTCTACTACAAACCAGGTACCAAAATGGTCACCTTGGATACGCTGAGCAGATTGCCAAATCCGAACAAGAATGGAGAAGTCCCATTGGATCTACAAGCAGACAGTATGGACATCAAGGTGGGAGATGTACTCAAAATCGATTTACTGCATTTTGGTCAGCACAAATCTGACCAACTGCAATCAGAAACAGCAAATGACCCACAACTGAAGGCACCGTGGAGAATCATTATATACGATAAGAGGTGCCAGAAACCCTCCGCTGCTTTTGGTCTTATGGAGATGAACCCGGTATCTCGAGAGGCGTCACCTTCAAGGGAAGACAAGTGATTGTGCCCAAAGCTCTCTAACAGGACAACCTCACCAAGGCCATATGGGTATAGAGCAAACGAGTTGACTGGCATGAGACACTGTTTTTTGGCCAGGGGTCAACGGTGACATCGAAAGGTTAGTGAGGATGTCCAAGGCATGCCAGAGCCACCAACCACAACAACGTAAAGAACCTCTACACCCTCACAAAATTCCATCAGTCCCTTGGTCCAAAACTGCCACTGATCTATTTAAGCATGAATGGAGACGACTTTTTCTTAGTCACCGATTTATTTCTCCAAATTTCCAATTGTCAGACATATACAAGCCACTTCAAGTGCAGTTGTTGCAGACACATTGGGTGCCATATTCAGTCTGTTTGGTACACCTAAAGAAATTCTTTCTGAAAATGGGCCGCAGGATAACCTTTCGGGGATATGTGTGCCAAATGGAGTGTAAACCATATGACTTCCTCACCACACTACCCTAGATCTAATGGTCTTGGCGAGCAAATGGTTTGCACAATTAAATTGCTTATTTAACGATATACAGAGATACACCTATGGATATATATTTTTTTATTATTCATTCATGGGATGTGGGCTTCACTGGCTATGCCAGCATTTATTGCCCATCCTTAACTGCCCTTGAGAAGGTGGTGGTGAGCTGCCTCCTTGAACCGCTGCAGTCCATGTGAGGTAGGTACACCCACAGCGCTGTTAGGAAGGGAGTTCCAGGATTTTGACCCAGCGACAGTGAAGCAACGGCGATATAGTTCTATGTCAGGATGGTGTGTGTGACTTGGAGGGGAACTTGCAGGTGGTGATGTTCCCATGCATCTGCTGCTCTTGTCGTTCGAGATGGTAGAGGTCGCGGGTTTGGAAGGTGCTGCCTAAGGAGCCTTAGTGCGTTGCTCCAGTGCATCTTGTAGATGGTACACACTGCTGCCACTGTGCGTCGGTGGTGGAGGGAGTGAATGTTTATGGATGGTGTGCCAACCAAGCGGGCTGCTTTGTCCCGGATGGTGTCGAGCTTCTTGAGTGTTGTTGGAGCTGCACCCATCCAGGCAAGTGGAGAGTATTCCATCACACTCCTGACTTGTGCCTTGTAGATGGTGGACAGGCTTTGGGGAGTCAGCAGGTGAGTTACTTGCCTCAGGATTCCTAGCCTCTGACCGGCTCTTGTAGCCATGGTATTTATATGGCTACTCCAGTTCAGTTTCTGGTCAATGGTAGCCCCTAGAATGTTAGTGGGGGTTTCAGCTATAGTAATGCCTTTGAATGTCAAGGGGAGATGGTTAGATTCTCTCTTGTTGGAGATGGTTATTGCCCGGCACTTGTGTGGCGCAAATGTTACTTGCCAGTTATCATCCCAAGCCTGGATATTGTCCAGGTCTTGCTGCATTTCTACACGGACTGCTTCAGTATTTGAGGAGTCGCGAATGGTGCTGAACGTTGTGCAATCATCAGCAAACATCCCCACTTCTGACCTTGTGATTGAAGGAAAGTCATTGAAGCAGCTGAAGATGGTTGGGTCTAGGACACTACCCTGAGGAACTCCTGCAGTGATGTCCTGGAGCTTAGATGATTGACCTCCAACAACCACAGCCATCTTCCTTTGCGCTAGGTATGATTCCAACCAGCAGAGTGTTTTCCCCCTGATTCCCATTGAGTTCAGTTTTGCTAGGGATCCTTGATACCATACTCTGTCAAATGCTGCCTTGATGTCAAGGGCAGTCACTCTCACTTCACCTCTTGAGTTCAGCTCTTTTGTCCATGTTTGAACGAAGGCGGGAATGAGGTCTGGAGCTGAGTGGCCCTGGCGGAACCCAAACTGAGCATTACTGAGCAGGTTATTGCTAAGCAAGTGCTGCTTGATGGCGCTGTTGATGACCCCTTCCATCACTTTACTGATGATTGAGAGTAGGCTGATGGGGTGGTAATTGGCCGGGTTGGACTTGTCCTGATTTTTGTGGACACAACATACCTGGGCAATTTTCCACATTACCAAGTAGATGCTAGTGTTGTAGCTATACTGGAATAGCTTGGCTAGGGGCGCGGCAAGTTCTGGAGCACAGGTCTTCAGTACTATTGCCTGATCTGATCCGTTGGTTATGGGATTGCTTGGCTCTGTCTATTGCATGCTGCTTATGCAGTTTGGCATGCAAGTAGTCCTGGGTTGTAGCTTCACCAGGTTGACACCTCATTTTGAGGTATGCCTGGTGCTGCTCCTGGCACGCCCTCCTGCACTCTTCATTGAACCAGGGTTGGTCTCCTGGCTTGATGGTAATGGTAGAGTGGGGGATATGCTGGGTCATGAGGTTACAGATTGTGGTTGAGTATAATTCTGCTGCTGCTGATGGCCCACAGCGCCTCATGGATGCCCAGTTTTGCATTGCTGGATCTGTTCGAAATCTATCCCATTTAGCACAGTGATAGTGCCACACAACACGATGGATGGTATCCTCAATGTGAAGGCGGGACGTGGTCTCCACAAGGGCTGTGCGGTGGTCACTCCTACCAATACAGTCATGGACAGAAGCATCTGCGGCAGGCAGATTGGTGAGGACAAGGTCAAGTATGTTTTTCCCTCGTGTTGGTTCCCTCACCACCTGCCGCAGACCCAGTCTAGCAGCTATGTCCTTTACGACTCAGCCAGCTCGGTCAGTAGTGGTGCTACCGAGCCACTCTTGGTGATGGACATTGAAGTTCTCCACCCAGAGTACACTTTGTGCCCTTGCCACCCTCAGTGCTTCCTCCAAGTGGTGTTCAACATGGAGTACTGACTCATCAGCTGAGGGAGGGCGGTAGGTGGTAATCAGTAGGAGGTTACCTTGCCCATGTTTGACCTGATGCCATGAGACTTCATGGGGTCTGGAGTCGATGTTGAGGACTCCCAGGGCAACTCCCTCCCTCCTTTTGATCACTCTTCCCCTACCTCTGGTGGGTCTGTCCTGCCGGTGGGACAGGACATACCCAGGGATCGTGATTGTAGTGTCTGGGACGTTGTCTGTGAAGTATGATTCCGTGAGTATGACTATGTCAGGCTGTTGCTTGACTAGTCTGTGGGACAGCTCTCCAACTTTGGCACAAGCCCCCAGATGTTAGTAAGGAGGACTTTGCAGGGTCGACAGGGCTGGGTTTGCCGTTGTCGTTTCCGGTGCCTGGGTCGATGCTGGGTGGTCAGTCCGGTTTCATTCCTCTTTATTAACTTTGTAGCGGTTAGGTACAACTGAGTGGCTTGCTGGGCCATTTGGGCTTACCGTCACCAGCAGAGATCATGTTTGGCAGACAGGTGAGAAAGATTCTGCCAAGCCATCATCTGTCCAAATTCTCTGAGATGCAGGAGACAGTGTTCGAAAAACAAGGGAGAGTGAAGATGGTGCATGACTGACATACATGGGCGGAACTACCTCAACTACATGTAGAACAAAAGGTCAGTATCATATGCCCCACAATGAGAACATGCTTACCCACAGAGCTATCCTAAGTATGCAGTGAGCCTAGGTCTTACAAGGTTACATCATCTAATGGAGCAGTGTCGAGGAGGAACTGAAGCCAATTAAGAGAAGCGTGCAATACTCCAATTGCGCACAAAGAACTCAAAAGAACACACTCCGATGAGGATGTGACAGAACAACGGGACAGCAACCAACACATTGGCTGTTCTTGGCTTGCATATGTGTTGCCAAAGGGTTATACCATAACAAGGTCTGGAAGAGTTATCAAACCACCAAAACGATTTATGGACTCTTAAGCCTCTGCACTCGTAAATTTCACAATCCCTATCCTTGATACTTGCAAATTTTATAATCTCTATCCTAACTCTACTTATTTTGATATTATCCATTTTTATATGTTTTTACTTACAGCCTGTAAGACTTTTTTTCTTTGGAAAGAAAGGGGTATGTTGTATGACCGCTTCAAGAGTAATGTTCCTTGAGGAGCTCCGTATACTAATGATCTAAGCACTATGTGACTAGAAGCCATAGTCACACTGCACTGGAACACCCTAAACAAAGGTTCTGTGTATAGTTTGCTCTATATTGTATTACTAGTTTCGCTGTTAATAAACCCTATGGAGATCTTCAAGGAACTGGAATCCACGTACCTCATTTTGTTGCTTAAAGTAACACAAAGAAACTCATGACACCTGCCCAACGGCACTGTAGAAATACCTTCACCGCAAGGACTGCAGCGGTTAAGCAGGCGGCTTACTATCATCACCTTGAGGGTAATTAGGGATGGGCAATAAATGCTGGACTTGCCAGCGATGGCTACATCCTATGAATGAATACAAAAAGAACTCAATTTTCAAAACTTCTTAAATCTCCCCTTAATCTTTTCTGTTCTAAAGAAAACAATCCTGACTTCTCTAATCTCGCCGTATAACTGAAGTCCCTAATATCTGGTAGTATTGTGGTAAATCTCCTCTGCATCATCTTCAAGGGCTTGACATTTTTTCTGAACTTTTTTGTGCCCAGAATTGGACACGCTACGTTTACTGAAGTCTAACCAATGATTTTTAAAGATTTAGCATAACTTCTTTGCTTTTGTACTCTGCCTTTATTTGTGAAGCTAAGGATCCCATACGTTCTTTAACACTTTTATCCAACTTGTCCTATAATCAACTATTTGTGTACCTGAACTTCCCAGGTTTCTCCGTTCCTACATCCCCATTTAAAATTGTACTAGTTAGTTTATGTTGTCTGTCCCCATTCTTGCTACTTGAATGAATCACTTCACTCTTCTCTGCATTAAATTTCATCTGCCATGTGTCTGTCCATTTCACCAGTCTCTCCATGTCCTCATGAAATCTGCTAATTTCCTTGTTGTTCATTACATTTTCAAGAAATTCTAGCTCCTGTAGCCAAATTCAGGATATTGATGTATATTGGAAGCTCATCTGTAATGCACTCCTTGTGAATGTCTAGAACAAATCAATAACTTCAGCTATCTTTGTTTTTGTCAGCATTGTCCTTGAATGACTTTTGAGGAAACATGCAAGTCAGAAAAAAGAATGAAATAAGGAAACAATGTTGTGGATAACTTAACTATGGCAAATCATCTAAGTAATGTTTCAACTGTTTGCATGGAACAGTAAATATTGAGGGTATTTTGCAGATTAACCGTCACTTGTCAGGATACTTTCAGGTTCCAAAGGCTACTAATGAGTTTACTTACTTGGTTGACCCCCTTCAGTATTATATCTAGGTGCTGCTGCTTACTCATTTTCTTCTGTTTTAATCTGCTTTTCTTTTTTACTTTCAGACCATTTTTCTCTTATGGAACAGTCTTAATGATCCATTGTTTGGGTGGCTCAGTGATCGCTCATTTCTGAGCACACAGCAGTAAGTAATAATTGGCATTCTGTTCAATGGAGAAACTGTGTAAATTTTTATATGTTCTAAGCTAGATGGATTACAGCAAAATGCTTGAGCTTATTTTACACTGTGCCTGATATGAAAGTGTTGCTTTGAGCTCTTAGTGCTATGGTACAATGGCTACGCGCTATTAAGCATCTAGTATCCACACACCAAGTAACAAACTAAATGAAAAATACAAGCTGCTGTTTCAAGTAAAATCTATGTAAGTTATTTAATGGACTCCTGTAAAATCACTTTCAGTATGTGTATTTGCTTGTGCTTTCATGCATGCCAAGTGCATATATATCGTTAGAACAAATCTCATGAATTCCATCCTTTGTTCATTTATGTATGTTTGATCAGCATTAATGTGTGCAAATTAAAAAAAAAAGTTGGCTTTTTGTACTTTCCAGTGGCCTTGTTTATTTTAAGCCGCTGAGCTATTTTGGCACTGTTCTTCCAGCCCGAGTACATTTTTTAATGCTTTATCGCCATAAATGGTTGAGTGCATTTAGCATACTATGTTCCTACTTTATTCATAATTTAGTTTACATTGTAGATTGGTCTGTAGTAGTAGCTCGGAATTGCAGTTTCCTTTGGGCATAACCTAGATTCTTCTAGCCTTTGTTTAAATTGTTATTGAATTTTCAGCCTCTGCTGATGGCTCAGCTGGTTTTCATAGTAGTTTATAGTCCAGGAAAGTCTAAGCACTTCACCAGCATGAAAGCGTATTTGGGAGTGACGGGTGAGAGGAAAGAGGAAGAAATTAAAATTCAGCCCATGTCCTTTTACACATAGCCTAATGACTCTATGAAGAATACTGTTGAGCTGAAGAGGGAGAATTAATAGTACACAAGATTAGAAATATGCAAGTTACAGGAAAGAAATTCAGTGCAAAACAGATTAAAACTTCTGTTTAAATAGGCAGGTAGGAAGCATAGTGAAAAATGAGAGCGGGTAAGAAAAACAGCAGCAGCTGGAAGATTTTCTGTGTTTCTTGTTGAGTGAATGTGCTTGTAGCTTTTTAAAGTTGTTTCATTTAACACTGACAGAATGCTGAACTCACAATTATGACAAGCTGCCAAATGTAATTAAAACCAAGTGTTTGTACTCATGTCCACTGTGCCACAGAGCGAAAGGCATATAGCCTTACGTACAGTTTCTCCACTTGCCCAACCCCCACCCTATCTGGTCTTGGCCTTGCTGCTAGGCTTGGAAATGTCATAAGATGGGAAATCTGAGAGTTGGCTATCCCCTGTCGACACTCCTAATTTAAAGCTTGATAACTGAGTCCTGGCAAATATCAGCACTCTGCTCTCTCGACCAGGGAATGATTTGTGGCCTGGTGTGGCAGGGGAGTGGCAAGCTTGGAGACAAATGCAGCCTGGTCCTACAGTGGTACAGTAATAAACACAGAAGGTCGTTATGTTTGTCATCCTCTGTAAAGGAAAGAAGGACTGACTGAATTAATGCAACTCTTTTTCAAGTTTCCAGTTGAGGGGTAAAAGTGAATTGAAATGGTTTTGAGCATGCATTGTTTTTAACAACTGGGTTTTCATTTGCTTGTAAACCAAGCTTTTAACAATGTTTTTTCCTCCATCACTTTCGAATTATAAAAATGTAGTCATAGAAATCAGAAACATAGAAATTTACAGCACGGAAGGAGGCCGCTTGGTCCATCGTGTCAGTACTGACCGACAAATGGCCATCCAGCCTAATCCCACTTTCCAGCTCTTGGTCCGTAGTCTTGTAGCTTACGGCACTTCAAGTGCACATCCAAGTACTTTTTAAATATTATGAGGGTTTCTGCCTCTACCACCCTTTCAGGCAGTGAGTTCCAGATCCCCACCATCCTCTGGGTGGAAAACATTTTCCCTCAAATCCCCTCTAAACCTCCTACCTCTTACCCTAAATCTATGCCCCCTGCTTATGGACCTCTCAACCAAGGGGCACTGGGCCTTCCTATCCATTCTGTCTAGACGCCTCAATTTTATACACTTCAACTAGGTCACCCCTCAGCCTCTTCTGTTCCAAAAAAGCCCAAACACAGCCTCTCCAATCTTTCCTTGTTACTAAAATTCTCCAGTCTAGGCAACATCCTTGTAAATCTCCTCTGTACCCCCTCTAGAGCAATCACCTCTTTCCTGGTGTGTGCTGACGAGAACTGCACGCAGTACTCCAGCTGTGGCCTAACTAGTGTTTTTTATACAGCATAATCTCCCAGCTCTTTATATTCTATGCCTCAGCTAATAAAGGTGAATATCCCATAAACCTTCTTGATGACCTTATCGACCTGTCCAGCCACCTTCAGGGATCTGTGGACCTGCACTCCAAGGTTCCTCTCTACTTTTCAGAATCCTACCATTTATTGTGTATTCCCTTGCCTTGTTAGCCTTCCCCAAATGCATTACCTCACACTTCTCTGGATTGATCTCTTTTGCCACTGTTCTGCCCATCTGACTAGTCCATTGATAACTTCCTGCAGTCTACAGCTTTCTTCTTCATTACGGTCAATTTTAGTATTGTCTGCTAACTTCTGAATTGTACTCCCTACATTCAAGTACAAATCATTGATTATATACCACAAAAAAGCAAGGGATCCAGTATTGAGCCCCATAGAACCCTACAGGAAACAGTCTTCTAGTCACAAAAACACCCACTGACCATTACCCTTTGCTTCCTTCCTCTGATCCAATTTTGGATCCAGCTTGCTAAGTTCCCCTGGATCCTATGGGCTTTTATTTTCCTGACCAGTCTGCCACGTGGGACCTTGGCAAAAGCCTTGCTAAAATCCATATAGATTAATCAAATGCATTGCCCTCATTGACCCTCCATGTTGCCTCCTCAAAAAATTCAATCATGTTAGTCAGACATGACCTTCCTTTAACAAAGCAGTGCTGGCTGTCTTTGAACTGTGCCTTTCAAAATGAAGATTTACCCTGTCCCTCAGAATTACTTCCAATAATTTTCCCACCACCAAGGTTAGGCTGACTGACCTGTAATTATGCTATCTATCCCTTTCTCCCTTTTTAAACAATGGTACAATGTTAGCTGTTCTCCAGTCCTCTAGCACTATGCCTACAGCCAAAAAGGATTGGAAAATGATGGTCAAAGCCTCTGCTTTTTCTTCTCTTGCTTCCTTTAACAGCCTAACATACATTTTTTTTTTTAATTCATTCATGTGATGTATGCGTCACTGGCCAGGCCAGCATTTATTGCCCAACCCTAATTGCCCTTGAGAAGGTGGTGGTGAGCTGCCTTCTTGAACCGCTGCAGTCCATTTGGGGTAGGTATAACTACAGTGCTGTTAGGAAGGGAGTTCCAGGATTTTGACCCAGTGACAGTGAAGGAACGGCGATATAGTTTCAAGTCAGGATGGTGTGTGACTTGGAGGGGAACTTGCAGGTGGTGGTGTTCCCATGCATTTGCTGCTCTTGTCCTTCTAGTTGGTAGAGGTCGTGGGTTTGGAAGGTGATGTCGAAGGAGCCTTGGTGCATTGCTGCAGTGCATCTTGTAGATGGTACACACTGCTGCCACTGTGCGTCGGTGGTGGAGGGAGTGACTGTTTGTAGATGGGGTGCCAATCAAGCAGGCTGCTTTGCCCTGGATGGTGTCGAGCTTCTTGAATGTTGTTGGAGCTGCAGCCATCCAGGCAAGTGGAGAGTATTCCATCACACTCCTGACTTGTGCCTTGCAGATGATGGACAGGCTTTGGGGAGTCAGGAGGTGAGTTACTCGCCTCAGGATTCCTAGCCTCTGACCTGCTCTTGTAGCCACGGTATTTATGTGGCTATTCCAGTTCAGTTTCTGGTCAATGGTAATCCCTAGGATGTTGATAGTGAGGATTCAGCGATGGTAATGCCATTGAATGTCAAGGGGAGATGGTTAGATTCTCTCTTGTTGGAGATGGTCATTGCCTGGCACTTGTGTGGCGCGAATGTTACTTGCCACTTATCAGCCCAAGCCTGGATATTGTCCAGGTCTTGCTGCATTTCTACATGGACTGCTTCAGTATTTGAGGAGTCACGAATGGTGCTGCACATTGTGCAATCATCAGCGAACATCCCCACTTCTGACCTTATGATTGAAGGAAGGTCATTGATGAAGCAGCTGAAGATGGTTAGGCCTAGGACTCTACCCTGAGGAACTCTTGCAGTGATGTCCTGGAGCTCAGATGATTGACCTCCAACAACCACAACCATCTTCCTTTGCGCTAGGTATGACTCCAGCCAGCGGAGGGATTTTCCCCGATTCCAATTGACCTCCGTTTTGCTCGGGTTCTTTGATGCCATACTCGGTCAAATGCTGCCTTGATGTCAACGGCAGTCACTCTCCCCTCACCTCTTGAGTTCAGCTCTTTTGTCCATGTTTGAACCAAGGCTGTAATGAGGTCAGGAGCTGAGTGGCCCTGGTGGAATCCAAACTGAGCGTCACTGAGCAGGTTATTGCTAAGCAAGTGCAGCTTGATGGCACTGTTGATGACACCTTCCATCACTTTACTGATGATTGAGAGTAGGCTGATGTGGCGGTAATTGGCCGGGTTGGATTTGTCCTGCTTTTTGTGTATAGGACATACCTGGGCAATTTTCCACATTGCAGGGTAGATGCCAGTGTTGTAGCTGTATTGGAATAGCTTGGCTAGGGGCGTGGCAAGTTCTGGAGCACAGGTCTTCAGTACTATTGCCGGAATATTGTCAGGGCCCATAGCATTTGCAGTATCCAGTGCCTTCAGTCGTTTCTTTATCACGCCGAATGAATCGAATTGGTTGAAGTCTGGCATCTGCGATGCTGGGGACTTCCGCAGGAGGCCGAGATGGATCATCAACTCGACACTTCTGGCTGAAGATTGTTGCAAATGCTTCAGCCTTATCTTTCACACTAATGTGCTGGGCTCCCCCATCATTGAGGATGGTGGAGCCACCTCCTCCAGTTAGTTGTTTAATTGTCCTCCACCATTCACGGCTGGACGTGGCAGGCCTGCAGAACTTAGATCTGATCCGTTGGTTATGGGATCGCTTAGCTCTGTCTATCGCATGCTGCTTACGCAGTTTGGCATGCAAGTAGTCCTCTGCTGTAGCTTCACCAGGTTGACACCTCATTTTGAGGTATGCCTTGTGCTGCTCCCGGCATGCCCTCCTGCACTCTTCATTGAACCAGGGTTGGTCTCCTGGCTGATGTTAATGGTAGAGTGGGGGATATGCCAGGCCATGAGGTTACAGATTGTGGTTGATTACAATTCTGCTGCTGCTGATGGCCCATAGCGCCTCATGAATACCCAGTTTCGCATTGCTAGATCTGTTCGAAATCTATCCCATTTAGCATGATGATAGTGCCACACAACACGATGGACGGTATCCTCAATGTGAAGGCGGGATTTCGTCTCCACAAGGACTGTGCGGTGGTCACTCCTACCAATACTGTCATGGACAGAAGCATCTGCGGCAGGCAGATTGGTGAGGACGAGGTCAAGTATGTTTTTCCCTCGTGTTGGTTCGCCCACCACCTGCCGCAGACCCAGTCTAGCAGCTATGTCCTTTAGGGCTCGGTCAGTAGTGGTGCTACCGAGCCACTCTTTGTGATGGACATTGACGCCCCCCCCACCCAGAGTACATTTTGTGCCCTTGCCACCCTCAGTGCTTCCTCCAAGTGGTCTTCAACATTGAGGAGTACTGAGTTATCAGCTGAGGGAGGGCGGTAGGTGGTAATCAGCAAGAGGTTACCTTGCCCATGTTTGACCTGATGCCATGAGACTACATGGGGTCTGGAGTCGATGTTGAGGACTCCCAGGGCAACTCCCTCCCTACTGTATACCACTGTACCACCACCTCTGGTGGGTCTGTCCTGCCGGTGGGACAGGACATACCCGGGGATGGTGATGGCAGTGTCTGGGACATTGTCTGAAAGGTATGATTCCGTGAGTATGACTATGTCAGGCTGTTGCTTGACTAATCTGTGGGACAGCTTTCCCAACTTTGGCACAAGCCCCCAGATGTTAGTAAGGAGGACTTTGCAGGGTCGACAGGGCTGGGTTTGCCATTGTCGTTTCCGGTGCCTAGGTCGATGCCGGGTGGTCCGTCCGGTTTCATTCCTTTTTATTGACTTCGTAGCGGTTAGGTCCAACTGAGTGGCATGCTAGGCCATTTCAGAGGGCATGTAAGAGTCAACCACATTGCTGTGGGTCTGGAGTCGCATGTTGGCCAGACCAGGTAAGGACGGCAGATTTCCTTCCCTGGAGGACATTAGTGAACCAGATGGGTTTTTACAAAAAAACCCACTGTGGTGGGATTCGAACCCATGTCTCCAGAGAAATACCCTGTGTCTCCGGGCTACTAGTCCAGTGATAATACCACTAAGCCACCACCTACCCGATTTTGTCTGGGCTTGGAGATTTATCTGCTTTCAAAGATGTTAAACCCCTTAATACTTCCTCTCTGTTAATAAATTTGTTCAATAATTCTGGGAACCTTTTTTAATATAAGCAGCTTAAATTCTCTGGAGAGTAAAATTGTCCACTGTGTTAAAATAATTGCATAATTTCTCCTCTTTGTATGTGTGTCTCTCTGTTTCAATGTCTTTGTATGAGTATATCAGGTTCCAACTTGATTTGGCACCTGTTAACATGGTTAGCAAGGACCAATCAAATTGAAGAATTATATTCCATGCTAAACGCAAAGTAGTGTTTACATTTCTATGACAATTTAAAGTTAAAGTAATCCAACATTTTAACTATTTTAAGTTCTCGATGAAATTGTCAGCATGAAGGTATGGATCTGGTCAAACATTGAATTAATGTACAAGCCCTGGACCCTCCGACATGCCTAGTCAGTAACATCCTCGGCAAAGACCGACTTAATGGTTTTAATTGCAGGCCATGCAGTAACCACATGGAAGGTCAACTAGTGTTAGTAATATGACTGTATAGTTTGGCACAGCATGTACTAGTATTTAATGAATCTAATGTTAATATTTTCTTACAGGTCAGGTACTGTAATATCTGCTCCAGAAGTAGTGCTGAAGCGACTGAATACATTGATGCGAAATGGTCCTCTGTTTGCTTTGTCATTCCTCTCTTTTTGGGTGGTTTGGGCCAGCCCAGGAATACAATTTCTCATCTGCCTTTGTCTCTATGATGGATTCCTCACGCTGGTGGACCTTAATCATAATGCTTTACTGGCAGACCTGGCAGTATCGGAGAAGGACAGGACTAGATTGAATTTTTATTGTTCACTTTTCAGTGCACTTGGCTCCTTGTCTGTGTTTATGTCTTATGCAGTCTGGAACAAGGAAAACTTTCTCTCATTTAGACTCTTCTGTGTAGCAATGGCTGCCTTTTCGACGCTAGGTTTTAGTATATGCACCTGGCTTCTCAGACAACGATTTCAGTTGGAGGTCCAAGTCAAATATGAGGGGAGTTCCATGCTAAATGAGTGAGTATTTATTTCTTCTCAATTTTTTCCACTTGTCCACACAGACTCCTCTCTCTGTGTCAAGGGTTCCGATGACTTGTTCTATATTGCTGAATGGTCTGTACTTTGCCTTGAATGGCTTTCAATACCAAGTTCCTTTTCTCTCTCGATCAAAATAAGAATATGGGTGATTTGCTACATGACCATAAAGCTCTGCATTAGTATCCCACCTGATGCATGTTCAAGTGTGCATTGCAATAAGCTACTGAGCTAACTCATGTAATTATATCAGATGGGTACTTTAAAAGACAATATAGAGCAGCAAAGGGCTTCAGGGGCCTCTTTCCACGCTATGAAAATATGTGTAGAGTATTGGCTAATTTTGTTTTTAGTGTGTGTTGAAAAGATTGCCTGCTCCATGTCTGTAAAATATTTTGAGTGCAAGTACAATTTATATAGAGTTCTTAATGGTCAATAGAACTTTAATGTCAGTTTATGCTGGATTTCTGAATTCCTCTGTAAATGCGAGTGGTTTATATTTAGTTCAGGTTTTCCTAATTATATGCAGGAAATGTGATTATAAACATGTTTAACCGTTAGACTTGTATGATCGGGGGGTGTTCTCAGCTCGCTAACTGCATTAGGCACCCATCTTCGAAGACAAAAAAACAATCTGGTTTGCCCTTTCTAGCGTGTGCGCTCATGCATACTTCCTTTTGCCATTCATAAACACATTGATATTTCGTGCTTGATGTAATCCAGATAAGATTTCAGACATTAAAAGCACCTTCAAAATGTCATTTATTTTATTTCTTTAGTTATTTTATATCTAATGAATAGAAAACCTATAATGGAAACCTTGTCTCTTTTTTGAGGGATTCATATTCCTACCAATTACTTTGCTGAACCCCAGTACTTGCCACATATGCTGGGAGTATGATCGTATGTTTAGTTTAGTTTAGTTTAGAGATACAGCACTGAAAACAGGCCCTTCGGCCCACCGAGTCTGTGCCGACCATCAACCGCCCATTTATACTAATCCTACACTAATTCCATATTCGGACCACATCCCCACTTGTCCCTATATTTCCTTACCACCTACCTATACTAGGGGCAATTTATAATGGCCAATTTACCTACCAACCTGCAAGTCTTTTGGCTTGTGGGAGGAAACCGGAGCACCCGGAGGAAACCCACGCAGACACAGGGAGAACTTGCAAACTCCACACAGGCACTACCCAGAATTGAACCCGGGTCGCTGGAGCTGTGAGGCTACAGTGCTAACCACTGCGCCACTGTGCCGTTACTGGATTAGTAACCTAGAGGCATGGACTAACACAAGAAATAGGAGCAGGAGTAGACCATATGGCCCATCAAGCTGGCTCCACCATTCAAAATGATCGTGGCTGATCTTGGGATTCAACTCCACTTTCCCGCCTGCTCGCCATATCCCTTGATTCCCTGAGAAACCAAAAAAACTGTCTATCCCAGCCTTCAATGTATTCAACGATGAAGCATTCACAACCCTCTGGGTAGAGAATTCCAAAGATTCACAACCCTTTGAGTGAAGTAATTTCTCCTCATCTCAGTCCAAATGATTGGCCCCTTATCCTGAGACTGTGTCCCCGTGTTTTAGTTTCCCCGACCAGCTGAAATAATCTGTGCCTACCCTATCCAGTCCGTTTAGAATCTTATATGTTTCAATGACATCACCTCTCGTTCTTCTAAACTCCAGAGAATACAGGCCCAATTTACTCAGCCCCTCATTGTTGAGCAACCCCCTCATCCCAGGGACCAATCTAGTGAACTTTCGCTGCAATGCCTCCAATGCAACTGTATCTTTTCTTAAATGTGGAGACTAAAACTGCACACAGTATTCCAGATGGAGTCTCACCAAAACCTTGTACAATTGTAGCAATGCTTCCTTATTCATGTACTTCAATTCCCTTGCAATAAAGGCCAACATGCCATTTGCCTTCCTAATTGCCTGTTGTACCTGCATGTTAACTTTCTGCATTCTTTGTACAAGCACACCCAAGTCTCTCTCTGAACATCGACACTTAAGTTGCACAGCTTTGAAAAATATTCTGCTTTTACAATACAACCAAAATCATAGCTAGCACATCCACTATCTCTGCAGCTATTGCTTTTAGAGCCCTAGGATGTAGGCCATGAGGTCCTGGAGGTTTGTTAGATTTTAGTCCCTTAAGTTTCTCCAATACTATGAAGTATTGAAGCCTCTTCAATCTACTTTCAATACTTGCAGACCATATTGCTCTGGCTGTAGTGGGAAGGGAGCGAAATCAAAGCAGCATCCATTTATTTTGGCATTACTCCTGATTGCTGAGCGTGTTAGTTAAATACTGGCTTAATCTTGCCAGCCTATGGTGGGAGAATAAATGTCCTTGGCATTTGTGTGTGGCTTGTGAGAGATCTCTAGTAGTATTGGGAGGTAATTTTTTTTCAAAAGAAAACCTGAACTGCTAATGGAGCATTATTTGAAAGTATTGCTGAACAAAGAGACATGGTGTCGAAGCTTTTTGTCTTACATTCATCAGGACAAAAGCAAGCGTGCCAAATTTCAAAGGGAGCAATAATTTATGCTGCATGAGAAAAGGGTGTTGATTGGTTGGCAAGTCAACTTTGATCGAGGGGTTGCTGTGAAGAATGCACCAGGGAACTGTGGCTCACTTACGCTTGCTAGAAGCTACATATATTCATGGACCTGTCCTCTGTAGGCAAAAGGAACGTGTTTTGTTCCTTTTTTGAATTAAATAAAAGTGTGGGAGCAATTGTTGCATTTTCCATGGCAATGCCTTGACCAATCGGCACCCTTTCCTCATGCAGTATAAATTGTTGCTCCTTTGGAAATTTGACATTCTTGTCTTGATGAGTGCAAGATGAAAAGTTGTCAGCATGTCTCTCTCTCTCCAGCAATACTCAAGTTCTGTACTACCAAGCGACTATTATGGAAAAGCTTGTGAATAATTGATTTATTCCTGAATGGAAGGGATAGGCACCAATCTATCAGACATTGGCTCATTGTGGTTAATACCTTGTGCTGGTTGCACAGTTCATATATGCCACAATTATTATATTGTATCTTTCTCTGTAACAGGAATATGCATTTTTTTGAGGGGGAAAACTTTCAGTGCAAGATACCTGAACCTTTTTAAGCCTTACATTTTCTAACTTGTGTATATTTTAAATTTATTGTAAATACTCCTATGAAAGTTGACATTTTGATTCTTCACCCTTGCAAGAGGCTTGCTTGGCTGACGACCGCTATTGGCCTTCTTGGCAAGTGGTTATGAAGGGAACAGTGCGGATTGACTTCCTTTCCAATCCTTGAATACACTGTCATCTCCCGAATCTGTGGCCTTTCTTGCAAGTCTCTGCTTGAATTTCTGCAATCAAGTTTTCACTCTGCCACAGTAATTAAATTACCTTCGTAAAAGTCACAATTGACATCCTTGATGACTGTGTCCCATGGTGCACCAGCTGTCTTAATGCTGTTCGAACTCATTACATCTTTTGATTGTTCAACCACACTGTCCACTTTGGTGAGACTGCCCTTGCTAGGTAATATTACTTTCTATTTGATCATAGCCAAAGGAGCTCCAGCGATGGCTTCTATTCCAGCCCCTTCCCATTGCCACTGGAATTCCCCCACCCCCGAGTATCTATCCTTGGTCCATTCTCCATGTCCATGTTTGTGGAAAGCATAGTAAAGGCTGAAACATGAAACAAATGCAATGATTGTTTTGTTGAAGTACAATAACCACGTTGAAAAATAGTACTGTAATTTTTCTCTTGATTCGTGCTCTCCCTCGGTTTCTTTTTGTAATGGTTTGTTCAAAATTCTTGAGCACTGCAAAGTTTCTGACTCTTAATGGAATTGGGAGGATAGAGGAATTGAGAGTTTTGGATATCCAGGATCTGTTCTGACATCAGATTAACTACTAAAGTGACTTTTTCTAATGCAGTTCTTCTGGATTCTGCACAGGTTATACGTTAATCAAGCGCCTCTTGCTCAGGAACTGACACTGGCAGAATACTTGAAACAGCTATCCAGGCATCGGAACTTTGCTTGGTTTGTGTCCATGAACCTGGTGCAGGTAAGTGCAACTGAACTTAGTTCCATGGGGTTCCTTTTGAGTTTCAATTTTTGGTTTTTAATATTTCCTAGTATTTCACGATGAAAGATTTGGCAGAGAAAGTCAGCTAATGATGTCTAAACGTGCAAGGATTACAGAATGACACCTCTGGTATTGCACAACAAAGCAACTTGTATTAACATAGTGCCTTTTTAACATAGTAAGACGTCCCAGGTGCTTCACAGAAGTGCAATAGCTTGGCTAAAGGTGGGTCTTGAGGGAGAGTGTGTTGTAGAGGTGCAGAGCTTTTTATTTAGAATTCCAGTCCTTGGGGCCTGGACAGCTGATTGAACAGCTGCCATAGTGGGGCAAGGGGAGGGGGCTGATGCACAAGAGGCCAGAGTTAGGGTGCAGAGAATTGTAGGACTGGAGGAGGTTTTAGAGACCGAGAAGGGCAAGGGCATGAAGAGACAGTAAGGAAGATGAAAATTTCATGTTTGAGGTATTGGCAGGGCTGTGGGCCAATGTAGATCAGCAAGCACGGGATGATGAATGAGCGGGATATGGTACGGGTTCGGATAAGTGCAGCAGAGTGTTGGATGGACTTCACTTTAGAGGGTGGATTATGGGAGGCCAGCCAGTCATGAATGAGAGTTTTGGTAGCAAAAGCCTGAGGCAGTTTGAGAGGTGGAAACCTTTGTGAATTGCTGAATGCCAGGAAATCTCTTGACATTTTGGACAATCATCTGTTGACTGATGCTCCACTGAGTCACCACTTAACATTAATAATTGGGGAGAGAAGAAATCTCAGCCTGAGGTGAGTTGTATGCAAATTTCTGCATTCTAGAAGTAAATCAAAACATACCAATCAACTTGTTTTGGTTAATGAGAAGTCAGCATTGTCTAGATGTTGTTGTGAAAGAAAATGCATTTTTCTGTTTGCATTTGACAAGTTCATTTTCATAGCTTCACTCTGTATCCAGCAATACCTGACCTGATGATGCAATCTTCAAGGTGAAAATAAGCAGTTCCTGAGACTTCCAAGCTACACTTATTTCACCCTGTCTTTGAAGATTCTATTGGGAGAATGTACTCCTGGATAGCATGAATTGGGAAAACTGTCTAATCAGTTACAGCAGTCTCAATTGTTGCAATACTCTGCAAGGCAAGGTGGAAAGATACTTGGGACTAAGAGGAAGAAGACAGCAAACTAGACAGTGGGGTAGATGCCAAGAGACATCTTGTGCTGGCTGTGGGGAAGATGGCAATGTTGTTTCTAAATATCCCAAGATATTAAATAAAAACAGAAAATTTAATTCTCAAGGGAAATTAGGGATGGGTAATAAATGCTGTCCAAGCCAGCAACACCCACATCCCATGAACGAGTAATAAAAAAAAAACTCAGAAGGTCTGCAGCAGTTTTGAAGAGAACTGGCAAACAGTCGTTGACCTGACATATTAACTCTGTGTATCTCTCCAAAGATGCTGAGTATTTCCTGCATTTTCTGTTTTTATTTCAGATTTCCGGCATCTGCAATATTTGAACCCAAGATATTAGTTTGGTTGCACTTGGTTGTTGGATTTTGGGAAATGGGCTTTTTTTGTCATGGTTCTCTTCAATCTATCAAATGAGAGATCTGGGTTACAATTCACAGAATTTGAGGTGTTCTAACAGGATTTCAGCCATGTGTAATACTTTTGATGCATTTCACACAAGAAAAATTCAAAACATAATGGAAAGCCTGAGTGAAAAGCCAGATACAAAATCATTCAACATACCTGGCATGTTGGAGGATCTGTGTGCCATTACACAATGGTTAGAAGTGAATTCTGTGGAAGAGCAAGGGGGAGCTTGGGCGGAGGAGAAAGTATCTTGAATAGAATCATCATCACATTTTGAGGCAAGAAAATAGAAAAATGGCTGAAATTTGGCTATGTGGGACTTTAGTGAAGTAATAATGCATTTTTCTCTGAGATCAGCTGCTGTTAAACACTACCTTTTTTTTTTAAAAAGGTATTTCATTGCCACTTCAACAGTAATTTCTTCCCACTGTTTCTGGAGCATCTCCTATCAGACAAGATTTCACTCTCCACGGGTTCCTTTCTCCTAGGTAAGCACCGTGCATTTGATTGTAGATGATGATTGACAGGATCAGCTGTGATATTTCTCCCCCCACCCCTAAGTTGGAGTAAGTCTGTATTAGCGTTGGAGATGCCATGGGAGTTTATCTTTGTATCCAGTAACCGTGTTCTTCAGATGAATTGTTTGTGCGTTATTTGGTGAAGTAGTACAATGAAGGCAAAGATGGGTTGCAAAATCAGTTTTATCGACAACTAGGGAAGTATTGGAATAGTCAAGTCTAGAGGTCACAAAAACCTAGGTGAGGGTTTCAGCAGCAAATGCACTGAGGCAGAGGAGGCAGTGTTAGAGATGGAAGCAGGCGGTCTTAGTGGTGGTGCAGATCTGGGGTCAGAAGCTTACCTCCAGGTCAAATAGGACATGAAGATTACAAACACTTTTGTTCAGCCTCATACAGTGGCCAGGGAGAGGGATGGAGTTGGTGATTGCATAAATAGCTAACTGGGGTGAGATGGCATAGTAGGTTAGAGCAAGGCTATAGATTGTTGTTTTTCTTTCTGGCTGGAGGAGAAAACGTAGAGGAATGTTCCAAGAATGGAATAAAATGGAGGAAAAATTGAAGTATTTTTTTCTTTTTTTAGGTGCATCGTACATTGCTCCACATTTAAACAACCTTTACTTCCTGTCACTGTGCCACAGATTTGGAGTGTATATGGTTATCCGATGGTTGTTCTTCTTAAAATTGGTGCTGAGCTTGATCATGTTGCTGGCGGGACCAGATCATATCTACCTACTTTGTTTCTTCATAGCCAGGTATAGCAGCAGTTCCTATATAGAACTTGCAAAGTTGAAAACCCATTTGGTAAACCTGTTGACCCATGATCAGTAACCATTAGAAATTGTTGCTCCAGTTGCCAATGAAAAGCAACAGCATCCAATTTTAAGCAAAATTATTTAATTGTCTTGTTGAAAAGCTGAAGCAAAGGAAATTGGGAACAATCACTTGGATTCTGGCCTCCTCTTCCCCTACACTGTCCCCAAGAAGCCCCATTCAGATGCAGGATTGCTAACCCTCAAGCTTATCCCAGAAACAATTCAGATTTTAACACCTGTCTATAGATATAGATTTAAAAGAACACAATTTGTCTTCTGTACTTTAGCTATTTCTATCCAATGAACCTCTTCCAAATCCCCCTTATTCATAAAAAAAAATTTTGTGCTCATGAAACCTGGCATGAGCATTAAATTATCTGCAGCAGTGATTTGCATAATCGACTCTTCTGGTGATTCCTTGGTCACTGTTGCTCAGATGTTCCCCTCAGATGGAGCTCAGACACAACTGGTAAGGACCAAATCTAGTAAGCTATTTTCCCTCTTTGAGGTAAGGAATGTAACTTCTAAACGATTATATTTGAATTGATTATTGGAGTTGAGCATAATTTCAAAAAAGTTAATCGGCATTTTGACTATTTCCAATGGTCCACGTTTTCAAAATAGAAAATGAAACTTCACATGCTACTTTTTGCTCAGTTTTATTTATCCTCTCATAGCATTCAATTCAAATTCAATAGTACCACACTCTACTGAAAGCTGACAAACTGAAACTCTAGTCTTACTGACAAATAAAAAGAATACAACACAGTGCCAGTAAATATGCTCCCACAGCTACTATGCTAAAGTCACGAGCTACATCTCCGTATTATGGGCTCCCACGTTGCTGCTACAAAGTCATAGTCTCTGTTTCTGGTTGTGCAGTCCATGTTACTTTGATATGAGATACAGCACTGAAACAGGCCCTTCGGCCCACCGAGTCTGTGCCGACCATCAACCACCCATTTTATACTAATCCTACATTAATCCCATGTCCCCTACCACATCCCCACCTTCCCTCAATTCTCCTACCACCTACCTACATTAGGGGCAGTTTACCTATCAACCTGCAAGTCTTTGGCTGTGGGAGGAAACTGGAGCACCTGGCGGAAACCCACGCGGTCACAGGGAGAACTTGCAAACTCCGCACAGGCAGTACCCAGGACCCTGAGGCTGCTGTGCTTGCCACTGTGCCGCCCTATTACTATTACTAGGTTCTTCTATATTAACTGTTGTTCCTAGTTGTTATGGTAGCTTTTAAAGAGGTATAAGGATTGGAATCAAATAATATATTGAAAACTGATCCAAAAAAAACAACTGATTTGATCTTGAGTGACTGCTGCATTGTAGTCTGTTGGCTGTTGGATTGTTGGATCAAAAGTATATTAAATTAACAATACGTTCTTTCCTTAGTAACATGACTACAAACAAAGATGACAAATTAATTCCTTCCCATATTGTAAAATATGTTGTGGTTTGCATTTAGGAAGCATTTCTGGTCACCATTTGGTCTTGCTGTGGGGTGTATTGTAACTGATGTAACATAAAAATTCTGTGCCTTTGAAAAAGGTAAATGTTGTGACTCAGTAGTTGCTATTAATGAGCTTAGCATTGTGTTTCATTGTTTTATTACTTGACTATATGTAATTAGCATTGCCAGAAATTCATTAAAATGTCTATATCTGTTTAAAATTCCAGATTCCATTCTGGTAAACAGAAATGGAGAGTGATAAATTCAAACAATGATCCAGTTGGGCTCTTTGTATGCCCTTCAGTTATTTACTTTTAACTTTTTAGAAGTTAAATTTATCTTTATCCTCCCTGTTTCCCACCCACCACCCACTCCCAAATCAATTCAAACACTCCTCATTGCCCCCCTGAGATAATGAATCCATATTCCTCCATGTTGAACACCTCTTGGAGGAAGTACTGAGGATAGCAAGGGCGTAGAATGTACTCTGAGTGGGGGACTTCAATGTTCATCACTAAAAGTGGCATGGTAATACCACCACTAACAGCTGGCCGAGTCTTGAAGGCCATAACTGCCAGACTGAACTTATAGTAAATAGTGAGAACACCAACACGAGAGAATAACCTACTTGAACTTGTCATTGCCAATCTACCTGTTGGAGATGTGTATGTCCTTGAAAGCAATAGTAGGAGGGACCACCAAACAGTTCTCATGCTGATCCAAGTCCCCTGTTCACAGTGAGGACGTCCTCCATTGTGTCATGTGGCACTACTGTCACGTTAAATGCAGTAAAGAACAGCTCAAAACTGGGTATCCATGAGGCACTACAGTCCATCAGCAACTGCACTGTGTACCATCACGATCTGTAACCTTGTGGCCCAGCATATTCTTCATTCCTTGTGTAGAAGAGCATGCCTGGAGCAGCACCAGACTTAACTGAAAATGAGGTGCCAACCTGGTGAAACGACAACGCAAAGGACGACAAGGCAGCTAAACAGCGGAAGCAACATGCTATAGACAGAGCTAAGCAATTCCATAACCAACTGATTCAGGTCAAAGCTCTCCAATCCTGTCACATCCAGCCATGAATGGTGGTGGGCCGTTAAGCAGCTAACAGGGGGACGATGCACCATGAACTTCCCACCTCAATGATGGCAGAGCTGCTCATGAGTGCAAACAGACGAGGCTGAAGTGTGTGCAACCATCTTCAGCCAGAAGTGCCGAGTGGATGATCCATCTCCTCCTTTTATGGTCCCCACCACCACTGATGCCAGTACAACGAATAGACTGGCATTTATATAGTGCTTTTCACCACCTTGTTATGGCCTTAAGTTCTTTACAACCAAATATTACAAGCGCAACTGTACTTCTAGAGGTAATTAATTGGCTGTGCAGCTCTTTGGGATGTCCTGAGGCTCTTAAAGATGCTATATAAATACAAGGTAGTTTGTTCATTTATACATGTTTTGGAAATGTATAGACGTGTCACATTTTTAAAAGGTTGCAAAAAGGAAACTGCACATTGTTCCTCAGTTTCGTATCATAACATGGATTTGAGATCCATTTCCATCCCTTTTTTATGTGCACTTGTTCTAGTTGAATGGATAGTCACTTTTTATTTCCATGAATTGGCATCAAATTGTATGTTGCTCAGTGCTGCTCAGTTGAAATATTCCTATTTTATATATGCGGTTGCAAGTTTGATGGTTCCCTTAGCACCAGACAGAAGTATCATTTTTTTTTTCCAACTTCAAAATCACTCCATTAATTAACTTTTTATTTTGTGATTCATCTTCCTCTAACAGATGTTTTGTGTGTGTGTCATTCTCTAGTAACCGGGTATTCACAGAGGGGACATGCAAGCTCCTGAACCTGGTCATTTCCGACCTTGTAGATGAAGATTTTGTGATGAACAAGAGGAAGCAGGCAGCATCGGCACTGCTATTTGGAATGGTTGCCTTGGTAACCAAACCTGGACAGACGTTTGCCCCATTAATCGGGACATGGCTTTTGTATGTTTACACAGGTAGCTGATTTCACAGCTATTGGGTCAGTTATTTAATCTGGAGGACTGGTGTCATCGTTTCTGACTGCTCCAACTCTCTTTACTGTACAACTACTCTTTTGCTATTTGCATAGAATGTACAGCACAGAAACAGGCCATTCAGCCCATCTGGTCTGTGCCGCTGTTAATTCTTCACACGAGTCTCTTCCCACCCTACTTCATTTAATCCTGTCAACATATCCTTCTACTCCTTTCTCCTCAAGCGTTTATCTAACTTCCCCATAAATGTGTCTATGCTTTTGGCCTCAACTATTCCTTGGAGCAAATTACACATTCCAACCACTCTGGTTGAAACAAAATGTTTCTCCTGAATTGCCCATTGGATTTATTAGTGATTTGAGCTCCTTTTTGTCAGATCATGAAGGTACAAGTTAATCCATTCTGAAACAATTTTTAGGAATGGAATAGCCAATTTCTGGCCAGCAACTGCACCTTTCTTTCCAACCCCCCCCCCCACCTCCCCTGCCCCAAAATAAACAAGAATACAGTCACAGTTTAATAAAGTAACAGTATCAGCTTTGGCTCAGTAGCAGCACTCTGGGCTGATCAGTGATTGAGGGATCACTCCCACCTCTAGAGACTGAAGCGCATAGTCATGGCTGGCACTTCAGTGCTGCATTGTTGGAGATTCCATCCTTCAGATGAGATGTTGAATTAAGGTCCTTACTGCCCTCTCTTGGGCATTAAAGATCTCGTGGCACTATTCGAGCAGGGGGCTTTCCCTGGTGTCTTGGACAACACTTATCCCTCAAATGCTGGTTGGAGACCTTGCAGTTGATTTTGTTCTAGGCTGCCACCCACCCGAAAACTGACTGGATCAGGTTGACTGTCCATTCACACCTACCCAAATTTACTCCCCATTGAAGTTATAGGAAAGTGAAACCAGGCAGGGTATAAAGCTGACTGCTGATCGGGTTCTGTCAGTTTCCCACAGAAGGGTTATGATAAAATTACCTCTTGAGAGTATTTCTTCTTGTATCGCTTTTCTATTTGTTTCTATTTTTCTCAGTGATCTCTGATTTTGTTTTTCAGGGTATGACATTTTTCAGCATGATGCACTACGTGATATCGTGAGCACAAAGCCAGTGGTGGGGCCAAACGTAGCCTGGATCACGGCAATCCGCCACGGGTGCTTCTACCTGTTAGTCTTCATTCCCATCACGTGTGCTGTGCTGCAGCTTCTAGCCTGGTCTCAGTTCAGCCTCCATGGTAAAAGACTCCAGACAATAAAATCATTGAGGCAGAGCACATTTCAGGAGGGCCTACAGGACATTAAAGCGGTTTAGGTCACCACCCTGAATCTATAGGAGCCAGCAAGGTCTGCCATTTCTAGTAGATTAGACGTAACTTTTTTTAATGACTGTCACTTCAGTTCAGGATATGGAATCCTCCACCTTCATTGGACCAACATTTGTTTTTGTGTAGATGTGACCTTCTGGAGACCTCGTTGATGTAGCAAGTTCTATGTGTTTTACAACTAATGGTTAATAAGCTCCTTGTGCCTAACAAATTTTTTTACTTGACTTTTTATGGTTCACTGGAGGGGACCACACCAGACTTTGAAGCCTAGGATATGTTTTTAGAACCTTTTGGTTGAGTGCACAAGGTCTTAAGATTTGCAGAGTTTGTTATCCCTTATCATGCCATGAGATTCAGCAGAATGTAATTCCACTATCAATCCATCACTCTTGGAGCCAACTATTTGCATGTGTGTTTTTGAATTTGGATTGAACTGAAGATTGGCGTTGTCACGTTGATTTTTGTATCCCACTCAGCGTTCACATTGAGTGACGTTCTATAACATCAACATACTGCAGTTGTGTGCACTGGCTGATACAGTGGGTTAGGTATTGGTCTTTCACCTCTTGGAGCTGGGTTCAAATTCCACCCAAATCAAAGCCACACTGCTGTCTGTTTCCAGTTCCAAGTGGGCATAAGCCTTAAGCACCAAACTTCTCAATTTGGCGTTAAATTAGCAGTTTCATTGAGGCTACAGGATGGCTGGTGTAAGAAATAGCAGAATGCCACAATAGTGCAGTATGGTGGCTGTGGCACATTGTTGGAGCAGTGAAGAGGGAGCTTTATCTTGAATCTAACCATGTTGTACCTAATCTGGGAGTCAGTGCTTACTGCTAACACTTAATGTCCACAATGGGAAATTTTCCATTCCACTGCATTAACAACCCTCACCTGCATGAGAAATGGAATTCACTAGAGGAAAAATAGAGGCAGTGGGAGTGAGACAAAATTGGATCTGTTTCAGTGGCTTTGGCGAAGTTTGTATAGAGCAGCACAACGGAGAAGGACCTGGTAATGAGATCTCTTGAGCAGTCAGCATCATAGGGGCCAATTGCCCAAAGTGTGCCAGTAATTTCTTCATACCAGACTGTGAACAGTCATTGTAGCTGTCTGCTGTACACCAAGAAATTCTGCTTTTGCCAGTTTTACACCCGCAGAAGTTGGCAACTTCCGCCTTGTGTAATGGAGGCTCTTGGTGAGTAGAGGAAGGTTTATAGGTATCGTACTTGACCATATTAATTTATAAAGAGGTCACAGATCATCTGGCATTGTAATACGTGTTTAATAATGTGCAAACTGAAACCTGAAGGGAGTCCCGTATGGTTTATTTTATGTGCAACTGGAGGCATTGGTTTGTTGAAATAAGTCTTGAATAATATATTTCACTCACTTGTGGATCTTAAACCAACTTAATTCGTCCAGCTTTTATTGTAAATTGTGCTTAAAAATCATTTGAGTTTCTTTTGTAAAGCTTTGAATGCCTAATTACAATCAGTAATAGCACAGTAAATTAACATCACCAGAGATGCCAATTGTATTTGGAAAGACTTGCATAAATTATTTTTCAAATAAATACATTTATAGATTCTTGCATATATTTATTTTCCAGAGAATTTTTTCCTTTATTAGTCCTGGGCTTTTCTCCTTTTCTTTTTTGTCTCTCCCAGGAGATTATTTGGCTGGAGGGTGGAACCTGGAGCAGAGAAATAGCTAGTTATGCTCCAGCCATCATGAATGTGGGGCAGGCTTGACAGATCAGCAAGTCTTCTCCTGTCAGTCACTCAGTTTTGTATGTTCATCACTCATTTTAATAGTTCTTCAGGTAGTTGGATTCCTGTTTTTTCTGTCTTTTCTGTGACAATGTAAATCATATCAGGTTTTGGAGGTAGTGCAGAGAAAAAACAAGTTCATGTATTTTGACTGAGGTTGCATCAGGTCTTGAATAACTTGCCTTGTGCAACAGCTTCAACTTAGAAAATAAGATTTATTTTTGCTTATTGCTCCCTTGATGCTTCCTTTTAGTAATATAGCATTTTTCACTAGCCTAATGCCACCACTTTCCCCAGCTTAGATGATGGGCAGGATGCTCTCTCTCCCAGGCTGCCAGTGCTGCTGCAAAGTCAGTTATTAGAATGTGTACGAGACTCTCCCACTCTGACTGTGGGGAAATGCCAGGCCAACAGTCAGCTCCTCCCAACAGCATCAGACTGGGAACTTGCAGCAGTGGATCTGCCTCAACCCTCTCTGTGGTACAGTCCAGTGGACCTCACTGTGTACTATGTTGACTTGGAGTATCTAGTTTTTCCATTTGCAGCTGTATGTCTGAGATGAAATTCCCAAGCAGTGATCCTGACTTTTATATTGCATCCACTTCCAAGCTGTTAAATATCATTGTAACTTCTCCCACTCTCCAGGTTTGCTTCCATTCTCCAGTACAGGGGCTAATGGGTGGCCATCTTCCAGCCTTGTAGCAAATTGCTGGAGGGCCCGGGCGATCACTGCTGACTTTTATTTGAGCCTGCTTTTACATGACCAACCCTAGTATCGGTGCATAGTTAGATGCCAAAGTTGTCGCGTGAATTAAGAATTGGTCCCCGACCTGATTCTGGAGCGCAGGAGTCACATTCCGGTGCTGACATTGGGTTTCTGTGTATGCAACAAATGTCCTGCTTCAGACCAATTTGCAGGGTAAATGTTTCTTCCTGATCAGATGTTCCTTCCCATGGATTGCAGCAGTAACATTGTACTTTACATTACTGTGTACACTGGCTCAAAGGTATTGCTGTTAAATCCGCTGTTGGATTCTGAAAAAGAAATCAAATATAGAATATTTAATTATGTTTGTGTGTTGAGGTATGAAATGAGATGAAGACTTTTGTGAAATGAGTCATTGATCTGCTTTTAAGTTGTAGTTTAAGTTTAAGCCAGGACTTTTCATTATATATTAAATGCTTACAGTATTTTGAAGACCTTTGAAATATTAATTAATTGACCAGCAACAAAATAAAAGGCTTGTTTGTTTCAAAACATTTAAATTTGCTTGGTTTCTATGTCATCTTTGACTTGCTGTTTTGTTTTTTAAGAAGCAAATTATCTGAAAGAGGGGTTGATCCCTTCTTTGCCTTGAGTGGGTTGAATTAGCTAAGTTTAAAAATTTGAATGAAATTCTGCAGCAGCTTCTCACTGGCTGAATCTGCTTTTGTGCCATTTCTGTTCTGCCCATTCTTATATGTTTGATATTCGCTGATGGCAGTGTTGAGAAAAAGACTGCAACTTAAACTTCTCTTCCTCTCTAAACTTGAGATACCTTGGATTTCAAAAAAAACTTAATCATTTTTTTTTCTGTGCCGTACAAAAATTGCATTTTGTGAAACTAATTCTAAAGTTACTTTTCAGAAATTATTTCCTGTCTGACACAGATTTTCACACATTGACATATCCGCTGTAACCTCTCCAAGGGTGAACACTTTTGCAGATTCATGGCAACCTCTTTGACTTGTTTTTATATTCGTTCCTGGGATGTGGGCGGCATTGGCGAGGCCAGCATTTATTGCCCTTGAGAAGGTGGTGGTGAGCTGCCTTCTTGAATGCTGCAGTCCATGTGGGGTAAGTACACCTATAGTGCTGTTAGTAAGGGAGTTCCAGGATTTTGACCCAGCGACAGTGAAGGAACGGCGATTTAGTTCCAAGTCAGGATGGTGTGTGACTTGGAGGGGAACTTGCAGGTGGTGGTGTTCCCATGCATCTGTTACCCTTGACCTTCTAGGTGGTAGAGGTTGCGGGTTTGGAAGGTGCTGTCGAAGGAGTCCTGGTGCATTGCTGCAATGCATCTTGTAGATGGTACACACTGCTGCCACTGTGCGTTGGTGGTGGAGGGAGTGAATGTTTGTTTGTGGATGGGGTGCCAATCAAGCGGGCTGCTTTGTCCTGGATGGTGTCGAGTTTCTTGATTGTTGTTGGAGCTGCACCCATCCAGGCAAGTGGAAAATATTCCATCACACTCCTGACTTGTGCCTTGTAGATGGTGGACTGGCTTTGGGGAGTCAGGAGGTGAGTTACTCGCGGCAGGATTCCTAGCCTCTGACCTGCTCTTGTAGCCACGGTATTTATCTGGCTACTCCAGTTCAGTTTCTGGTCAATGGTAACCTCTCCCCCCTAGGATGTTGATAGTGGGGGATTCAGCGATGTTAATGCCATTGAATGTCAAGGGGAGATGGTTAGATTCTCTCTTGTTTGAGAAAGTCATTGCCTGCCACATATCAGCCCAAGCCTGGATATTGTCCAGGTCTTGCTGCATTTCTACACAGACTGCTTCAGTATTTGAGGAGTCGCAAATGGTGCTGAACATTGTGCAATCTTCAGCAAACATCCCACTTCTGACCTTATGATTGAAGGAAGATTATTGATGAAGCAGCTGAAGATAGTTGTACTTAGAACACTACCCTGAGGAACTCCTACAGTGATGCCCTGGAGCTGAGATGATTGAACTCCAACAACCAAGACCATCTTCCATTCCGCTAGGGACGACTCCAACCAGCGGAGAGTTTTCCCCCTGATTCCCATTGACTGCAGATTTGCTAGGGCTCCTTAATGCCATACTCAGTCAAGTGCTACCTTGATGTCAAGGGCAATCACTCTCTCACCTCACCTCGAGTTCAGCTCTTTTGTCCATGTTTGAACCAAGGCTGTAATGAGGTCAGGAGCTGAGGGGCCCTGGCGGAACCCAAACTGAACGTCTGCGAGCAGATTATTGCTAAGCAAGTGCTGCTTGATAGCACTATCGATGACCCCTTCCATCACTTTACTGATGATCGAGAGTAGACTGATGAGGCAGTAATTGGCCAGGTTGGATTTGTCCTGCTTTTTGTGCACAGGACATACCTGGGCAATTTTCCACATTGCCGGATAGATGCTAGTGTTGTCGCTGTGCTGGAACAGCTTGGTTAGGGGTGTGGCAAGTTCTGGAGTATTGGAGGTAGATACACTGGAGTCTGAGTCAGCCTTGCCTGATATCCACACATGCATACTTTCCAGTGGATTACACAGATTAGGAATTAGGAAAAAAAAGAATTTACATTTATTTATCAGGAAATCTCAAAATGCTTTATATTCATCAAAGTGTAATCACTATTGCTATCCTGTTAAGGGTAGGCGGTGGCATAGTGTTATTGTCACTGGACTAGTAACCCAGAAACCCAGGGTAATTCTCTGGGGACATGGGTTCGAATCCCACGAAAGCAGAAGGTGGAATTTGAATTTAATTAATAATTGAAAGCTAGTCTAATGATGGCCATGAGACCATTGTCGATTGTTGTAAAAATCCATCTGGTTCACTAATACCCTTTAGGGAAGGAAATCTGCTGTCCTTACCTGGTCTGGCCTACATGTGACTCCAGACCCACAGCAATGTGGTTAACTCTTAGATGCCCCCTGAAATGGCCTAGCAAGCCACTCAGTTGTACCTAACCGCTACGAAGTCAATAAAAAGGAATGAAACCGGATGGACCACCCGGCATCGACCTAGGCACTGGAAACGACAACGGCAAACCCAGCCCTGTCGATCCTGCAAAGTCCTCCTTACTAACATCTGAGGGCTTGTGCCAAAGTTGGGAGAGCTGTCCCACAGACTAGTCAAGCAACAGCCTGACATAGTCATACTCACGGAATCATACCTTACAGACACTGCCATCACCATCCCCGGGTATGTCCTGTCCCACCGCAGGACAGACCCACCAGAGGTGGTGGCATAATGGTATAAAGTAGGGAGGGAGTTGCCCTGGGAGTCCTCAACATTGACTCCGGACCCCATGAAGTCTCATTGCATCAGGTCAAACATGGGCAAGGTAACCTCCTACTGATTACCACCTACCGTCCTCCCTCAGCTGATGAGTCAGTACTCCTCCATGTTGAACACCACTTGGAGGAAGCATTGAGGGTGGCAAGGGCACAAAATGTACTCTGGGTGGGGGACGTCAATGTCCATCACCAAGAGTGGCTCGGTAGCACCACTACTGACCGAGCTGGCTGAGTCGTAAAGGACATAGCTGCTAGACTGGGTCTGTGGCAGGTGGTGGGGGAACCAACATGAGGGAAAAACATACTTGACCTCGTCCTCACCAATCTGCCTGCCGCAGGTGCTTCTGTCCATGACAGTATTGGTAGGAGTGACCACCGCACAGTCCTTGTGGAGACCACGTCCCGCCTTCACATTGAGGATACCGTCCATCGTGTTGTGTGGCACTATCATCATGCTAAATGGGATAGATTTCGAACAGATCTAGCACTGCAAAACTGGGCATCCATGAGGCGCTGTGGGCCATCAGCAGCAACAGAGTTGTACTCAACCACAATCTATAACCTCATGGCCCAGCATATCCCCCACTCTACCATTACCACCAAGCCAGGAGACCAACCCTGGTTCAATGAAGAGTGCAGGAGGGCATGCCAGGAGCAGCACCAGGCATACCTCAAAATGAGGTGTCAACATGGTGAAGCTACAGCAGAGGACTACTTGCATGCCAAACTGCGATAGACAGAGCTAAGCGATCCCATAACCAACGGGTCAGATCTAAGCTCTGCAGTCCTGCCACATCCAGCCGTGAATGGTGGTGGACAATTAAACAACTAACTGGAGGAGGTGGCTCCACAAATATCCCCATCCTCAATGATGGGGAAGCCCAGCACATTAGTGCGAAAGATAAGGCTGAGGCATTTGCAACAATCTTCAGCCAGAAGTGCCAAGTTCATGATCCATCTCGGCCTCCTGCGGAAGTCCCCAGCATCGCAGATGCCAGACTTCAGCCAATTCGATTCACTCCGCGTGATATCAAGAAACGACTGAAGGCTCGGGATACTGCAAAGGCTATGGGCCCTGACAATATTCCGGCAATAGTACTGAAGACCTGTGCTCCAGAACTTGCCGCGCCCCTAGCCAAGCTGTTCCAGTATAGCTACAACACTGGCAGCTACCCTACAATGTGGAAAATTGCCCAGGTATGTCCTGTCCACAAGAAGCAGGACAAATCCAACCCGGCCAATTACTGCCCCATCAGCCTACTCTCAATCATCAGTAAAGTGATGGAAGGTGTCATCAACAGTGCCATCAAGCGGCACTTGCTTAGCAATAACCTGCTCAGTGACGCTCAGTTTGGGTTCCGCCAGGGCCACTCAGCTCCTGACCTCATTACAGCCTTGGTTCAAACATGGATAAAAGAGCTGAACTCAAGAGGTGAGGTGAGAGTGACTGCCCTTGACATCAAGGCAGCATTTGACTGAGTATGGCATCAAGGAGACCTAGCAAAACTGGAGTCAATGGGAGTTGGGGGGAAAACACTCTGCTGGCTGGAATCATATCTAGCTCAAAGGAAGATGGTTGTTGTTGTTGGAGGTCAATCATCTGAGTTCCAGGACATCACTGCAGGAGTTCCTCAGGGTAGTGTCCTAGGCCCAACCATTTTCAGCTGCTTCATCAATGACCTTCCTTCAATCATAAGGTCAGAAGTGGGGATGTTTGTGGATGATTGCACAATGTTCAGCACCATTTGTGTCTCCTCAGATTCTGAAGCAGTCTGTGTAGAAATGCAGCAGTACCTGGACAATATCCAGGCTTGGGCTGATAAGTGGCAAGTGACATTCATGCCACACAAGTGCCAGGCAATGACCATCTCCAGCAAGAGAGAATCTAACCATCTCCCCTTGATATTCAACGGCATTACCATGGCTGAATCCCCCACTATCAACATCCTAGAGGTTACCATTGACCAGAAACTGAACTGGAGTAGCCATATAAATACTGTGGCTACAAGAGCAGGTCAGAGGCTAGGAATCCTGAGGCGAGTAACTCACCACCTGACTCCCCAAAGCCTGTCCACCATCTACAAGGCACAAGTCAGGAGTGTGATGGAATACTCTCCACTTGCCTGGATGGGTGCTGCTCCAACAACACTCAAGAAGCTCAACACCATCCAGGACAAAGCAGCCCGCTTGATTGGCACCCCATCTACAAACATTCACTCCCTCCCACCGACGCACAGTGGCAGCAGTGTGTACCATCTACAAGATGCACTGTAGTAATGCACCAAGGCTCCTTAGACAGCACCTTCCAAACCCACGACCTCTACCAACTAGAAGGACAAGGGCAGCAAATACATGGGAACACCACCATCTGCAAGTTCCCCTCCAAGTGTCACACCATCCTGACTTGGAACTATATCGACGTTTCTTCACTGTTGCTGGGTCAAAATCCTGGAACTCCATTCCTAACAGCACTGTGGGTATACCTATCCAAATAGACTGCAGAGGTTTAAGAAGGCAGCTCACCACCACCTTCTCAAGGGCAATTAGGGATGGGCAATAAATGCTGGCCTGGCCAGTGACGCCCACATCCCATGAATGAATGAAAAAAAACTATTGGGTTAACAAATGTTGTAGCTACAATGTGCACAGCAAGGTCCCAAATATAGTAACAATGTGAATTAACACTTTTTTGATAGTGTTGCGGCAATTCCCTGTCCTTCAGAAAGACTTTAAAGATACATGTTCTAACTGAACAGGCAGAGATAGGACATGGTTATAGAAACATATGGTGTTGGAGGAGCCCATTTTTGCTGTCCCTCTGAAAGAGCGAGCCCCTGCTCTTCCCCCTCCCCCCCCCCCCCCCTCCCAATTGCATGTGTTGGCTCTTTGAAAGAGTTATCGAATTAGTCCCACTCACTTGCTTTTTCCCAATGCCCTCCAGTTTTTTCCCTTTCAAACATATATCCAATTTCCTTTGAAAAGTTGCTGTTGAATCTACTTCCACCACCCCTTCTGGCAGTGCATTCATGATTATAACTCGCTCAGCAAAGAAAAATTTCTACGTCACCACTTTGGTTCTTTTACCAATTATCTTAGATCTGTGTCTTCCTGCCAGTGGAAACTGTTTCTCCTTGTTTATCCATACCCTCTGTTCAATCTCCCCGTTCCTTTTCTGCTTTAAGGAGAACAATCCCGCCTTCTCTAGTTTTTCTACCCAATTGAAGTTCCTCAATCCCAGTACCATTCTAGTAAATGTCCTTCCACCCTTGCCAAGTCTTCAATATTTTGGTTGACGTGTGATGCCAGAATTAGGCATGATACTCGAGGTTTAGTGTCTCAGCCAAGGTATAGCCTCTTCAACAATGCAACATTCCCTCCATTGCCATTGAAATGTCTGTTTAAATTAAGTGTTAAATCCTGGGGTGAGATTTGAATGCATAATGTTCAGGCTTGGAGGCAAGAGTGCTATCAGCTGAGCCAAACTCTGAAAATAGTGGCCATTTTCCTCTTTCCCTGCTGTCCTCTCCTCCATATGAAGTATAGAACTCAACTATAACGTGCCCACCTCTGTTTTGACTGAGTGAATTCAGCACAGAACAGGGATTAAGCTGAGACCTTCCGGATTTGCTTAGCGCGGTAATGTATTGTGCGGAGCTGTTGTCACCTTTTCATTGTGCTCCTGTAAAAGCAGATAACTGATATCAAACTCTGTACTGATAACAGGATTCTGTATACACATTCTGGAAAGTTGAACTCAATGAAAGATGATGGACACAGAGCAAACAATCCATTTAGGTGAGGTGTCGTCTCTTGGTGCACCTTTGCTGATGGCTGTGAAGGCCAATCCTCGAAGCAGGTTCTGCCACAAGAGCTGCACGTGAAGCTGCCACGTGACGCTGAGAGTTGTTTTTGACGTTGGCACCTGTTGTCAAGCTGCTGTAGCAACTGATCATTGTGGTAGTGCACAGGATGTGTCGCCATTTCCCTCTTTCACCAGCTAGTGACTCCCAGGTGCGATAGTCGACATTTAGGGCCTTCACGTCATGCTTGAAAGCATCCTTGAAGAGGAGCTTTGGGTGCTCCACTGGTCATCTGGCCCCGGCTACCTCACCATGCAGAAGGTCCTTGGGTATGCGACAATCTTCTATCCTGCAGACGTGTCTGATCCACTGAAGCCGCCTCTGATTAGTGCCAACACGATTTTGTCCTCCTAGGATATACCCATAATGCGCTGCAGACACTGAAGATGTAAGTGATTTGAGTTTCTTTTCCTGGTAGCTGTAAGTTGCTCAAGTTTCACAGCCATACAGCAAGGTGCAGAGAATACAAGTCTTATAAACCATCAGCTTAGTATTAAGGGTCAGCTTGGTGGTATTCCAAAGCACGTTTTGCAAGTTGGCCAAAGGTGGTACCTGCTTTCCCTATGCATGTATGGAGCTCTGCATCAAGGGACAGATTGTCTGTCACCGTGGACCAAAGGTAGCAGAATTTGCTAACCACTTCCAGTAGGGTGTTTAGTGTGATCAGGGCAGAGGTGCAACATCTTGTCCCATAATCACTGTTTTCTAGACATTCATAGTCAAGGAGAACAAGTTACAGGCATAAGAGAGACAGTCCATGAGTCTTTGGAACTGAGTTTCTGTGTGAGTGACTAGCGCATCATCATCAGCGTAGAGGAGTTCTTTGATCAGGATGTGATGTGTTTTTGTCTTCGCTTTCAGCCTTGATAAATTGTTGAACTTGCAGTCTGACCTCATGAGCAAGTAGACTCCTTCTGTATATGCAGGGAAAGCGAAGGTCAGGAGCATGGAGAAGATGCCAAACAGAGTGAGGGCTAGGACACAACCTTGTTTCACTCCATTCTTCACTCTGAAACTGTTGGAAGTGGAGCCGTCAAACTGTACAGTACAGTGCATGCTATCATGGACGGAGCAGAACCCCAGTAAAATATTTGAGTTAATGCGTGAAGGATTAGTCATGGTGAACTGGAAGGTTTATATTTTCATCATGTTCTCCATTAGTACTTAATCAAGCTTTTCTCTATTAAAATTGAAATGTTAAAAGCACAGTGCGGTGCTCATGGAATGTGGGAATGCCTGCTCCAAATACAATCTATGCCATGTACAGAATTATATCTTTGTAATTATTCTGCCATAAATTGCATGACAACAGTGTGTACAGTTTTGTAGGGTGTGTGCTGTACATTTGGCTTCTTTGACACTGTAATTTGTGTTCATTGGTACTGAATTAGGGGAAGTTTGGGCGATTGTGTGTTCACGCTCGCTCTTTATGAACTGGGTTAAGACTCGGCAAACTCATTTTACTAAGAGTGAGTGGAAGCTTTCATGCCATCAGTGGACTGGATTCAAACTTGGGAGAAAGGAAAGTTTGTTTTACCCAAACAGTTTCCTAGATTTGAAAAATGTTAAGCTTAATAGATATGCTGATGGACTAAATTTGCCCTATTATCAATTTGTAGATGTATTGTTTTAATTCTTCCACCCCCCCCCCCAATCACCATTAGATAAAGGAATAGAAACAAAACAAATGTACAAAATCCTGTCTTTTAGTAGGGTATAATTTGCTTTTGGTTCTGGCATGGGGGAGGGGAAAGTGTGTGTGGGAAACTATCTTTGTGCTCCAATTTACTCCCCTCCTTGCAAAAGCACTGGTTTATGTTGGGGTACAGTTCTGCAAACAACAGCTTTTTGAGACCTTGCCCCAATGCTCATTCCTCTATCTTGAGCCAGACTGCATCTGCTGATGGGTTGTTTTAACTGTGTTGCTGCCCAAAATCCATTCTTCTGGATTTATCAGCAGAAATGACTGGATAGTGATGGGCACTAATCATGACTGATTTTTCTCCTCACGGGACCAGGCGGTGCTCAGATGAGTCATAGTGCTTCTATTTTGGATCAAATTGAGATCAGCCTTCCTCCTCTTTGGCCTCCTCATCTCGAGAGACAATGGGTAAGCGCCTGGAGGTGGTCAGTGGTGTGTGAAGTAGCACCTGGAGTGGCTATAAAGGCCAATTCTGGAGTGACAGGCTCTTCCACAGGTGCTGCAGAAAAATTTGTTTGTCGGGGCTGTTACACAGTTGGCTCTCCCCTTGCGCTTCTGTCTTTTTTCCTGCCAACTGCTAAGTCTCTTCGACTCGCCACACTTTAGCCCCGCCTTTATGGCTGCCCGCCAGCTCTGGCGAACGCTGGCAACTGACTCCCACGACTTGTGATCAATGTCACAGGACTTCATGTCGCGTTTGCAGACGTCTTTAAAGCGGAGACATGGACGGCCGGTAGGTCTGATACCAGTGGCGAGCTTGCTGTACAATGTGTCTTTGGGGATCCTGCCATCTTCCATGCAGCTCACATGGCCAAGCCATCTCAAGCGTCGCTGACTCGGTAGCGTGGATAAGCTGGGAATGTTGGCCGCCTCGAGGACTTCTGTGTTGGAGATACGGTCCTGCCACCTGATGCCAAGTATTCTCCGGAGGCAGCAAAGATGGAATGAATTGAGACGTCGCTCTTGGCTGACATACGTTGTCCAGGCCTCGCTGCCATAGAGCAAGGTACTGAGGACACAGGCTTGATACACTCGGACTTTTGTGTTCCGTGTCAGTGCGCCATTTTCCCACACTCTCTTGGCCAGTCTGGACATGGCAGTGGAAGCCTTTCCCATGCGCTTGTTGATTTCTGCAGCTAGAGACAGGTTACTGGTGATAGTTGAGCCTAGGTAGGTGAACTCTTGAACCACTTCCAGAGCGTGGTCGCCAATATTGATGGATGGAGCATTTCTGATGTCCGCCCATGATGTTCGTTTTCTTGAGGCTGATGGTTAGGCCAAATTCGTTGCAGGCAGCCGCAAACCTGTCTGAGACTCTGCAGACACTCTTCAGTGTGAGATGTTAAAGCAGCATCGTCAGCAAAGAGGAGTTCCCTGATGAGGACTTTCCGTACTTTGGTCTTCGCTCTTAGATGGGCAAGGTTGAACAACCTGCCCCCTGATCTTGTGTGGAGGAAAATTCCTTCTTCTGAAGACTTGAACACATGTGAGAGCAGCAGGGAGAAAAAAATCCCAAGAAGTGTGGGTGCGAGAACACAGCCTACTCATACCAAAGATCAGCCTACTCATACCAAAATGACGATTATAGATGGTCCCTCAGGTCTAAGTTTTATGTTACGTCTTGGGAGATTATTTGGCTGCTGGTGGATGGAGTGTTACTGGGAATCATGATGCTCAGTTGCACAATGATTGGGTTCGATGGACCACCTAGCCTTTTACTACAGTTATTTTTGTATTTGTACATAATTTAATGTGGCTCATCAGTAGTGTTGCAGTTGTGTTCTCAATTTTGGTTGGATGTGTTCCTGGAGTTTTCATGACATGACCTGCTGTGACTCATCCTGTCCCACACTCCTGCCATTGGCCCATCCTTCAGGCGCACTGCCTTTCCCCAGCCAATTAGAAAGGGAACAGACTTTGTCCAACTGGATTAATCTTGACTGTTAATGAAACAACCTTATTTCTTCTCCATCTCCAATATTTTTGTGACTAATTAATGAAGTGTTCAAAGAAAATGAACAAGACACAATTTTTTATTATTGCCCCTGGGATGTTTCTCCTGTGTTGCTCACAACAGTCCCCTGTTGATTGATCTTCCATTCCTGGAGCCTCCAGTACAATCTTCAAAGGTTGGCAACCCTAGATGCATTGGATAATGTGATTTCCCCTCTGCACCTATTAACACATTTTACACTTGGTTTAATCACTTTGGACTTTCATTTCAGCAAAATAAATTCAAGTTATTTGTTTTAAGAACACATATATTCTATTGGGCCACATAACAGTTCAAATAAGCTTTCTGAGCCATTGAGGGCCCTGGGATCAATTGTCCAATCTCTGCTGCGTTAGCTGATGTCTAATGAACCAGAAGTAGAGGCACTACAATTAGCTGCAGCACAATTGGGCTAGGGAAGAGTAAAATCAGCTAAGGTTCCAGTTCCTGATTGCTATACAGCAACCTGGCCTGGGGTATACATTGTAAGACCTATTCGTATCAGGTGAAGACAGGATCAGGCTCCCCTTTGTGCATCTGCAGGATGCCCAATGTCAAAGCTCCTACCTGAATAATGGCCACTTGAGCAAGGTTCCAATGTGCAATGGTCACCCTTGTCGAAGTTGATACCCATCCTCTTTATTGGGGACCAAAGTGTGGAGAGATGTCAAAGAAAAATGTGTTACATGCATTTAAAAAAAATATACTTAATTCTTGGTTAGAATGGATGGAAGATTAAATTGGTTTAAAGTTTTGTATAGTCTACTCCTGAATAATTTTTTCCAAAAATTTGAATTGTATAATATTTGATGTAAATAACACAGCTAAAATTTAGTGCTAAAATTAAATTCAGATAATTTTGAAATAAACAAGTTTGAATTTAGAGTATTAGAAAAGTGCAAAACACCGACATGTATAATAAAGTACAAATACAATTTTCTTGAACCCATTGAAAGAGCACAAATCACAAAGTAGTACAGATAAAAATTGCCAACACAAAGCGCAAATCTAAATATAAAAGCACAAAGGTTAAAAATTGGAAACACCTCAAAAATTTGACACAAAGCACAGCAGTTGGATTTTGATGGGCTGTTCCCCAAATGTAACTCCTCTTTTCAAGAAAGGAGGGAGACGGAAAGCAGGAAACTACAGGCCAGTTAGCCTAATATCTGTCCTAGAGAAAATGCTAGAATCTATTATTAAGGAGGTTATAGCTGGGCATATAACTCTTAATGCAGTCAAACAGTGCCAATATGGTTTGTGAAAGGAAAATGGTCTTTGTCTAATTCCTTAGAGTTCTTTGAGGAAGTAACAAGCAAGGTGGATAAAAGGGAACCTGTAGATGTGGTGTACTTGGATATTCAAAAGACATTTGCTAAGGTGTCATATCAAAGGCTACTACACAAAATGAGCTCATGGTATATGGGGTAACATATTAGCATGGATAGAGGATTGGTTAGCTAACAGGAGGCAGAGTCGGGATAAATGGAGCATTTTCGGGTTGGCAAGCTGTAACTGATAGAGTACCACAGGGATCGGTGCCTCAACTATTTGCTGTTTTATATAAATGATTTGGATGAAGAGACTGAATGTATGGTTGCTAAATTTTCTGATGCCACAAAGATAGGTAAGAGAGGAGGACATAGAGTCTGCAAAGGGATATAGATAGGTTGAGTGAATGGGCACAATTTTGGCAGATGGAGTATAATGTGGAAAAATGTGAACTTGTCCACTATGGCAGGAAGAATAGAAAAGCAGTATATTATTTAAATGAGAGCGATTGCAGAATTCTGCAGTACAGAGGGATCTGTGTGCCCTGGTACTTGATTCACAAAAAGTTAGTTTGTAGATACAGCAAGTGCTTCGGGTGCTTGCGAATGCGCACACTCAGAGGCCGAGCTTCAAATCCTCGCCTATGCCTTCACGGAAGCATATGAAAGAATGGGCCTTAAGTTAAACATCCGGAAGACAAAGGTCCTCTACCAGTCTGCTCCTTTAGCACAACACTGTCCCCCAACGAACCACTCGACAATGTGGAAAACCTCATACCTTGGGAGCCTCCTCTTAACAAGGGCAGATTACAACGATGAAACTCAGCATCGCCTCCAGTATGTCAGCACAGCCTTAGGTCATTTGAGGAAAGGAGTGTCTGATGACAAAGACCTCAAACCTGGCACCAAGCTCATGGTCTACAGGGCCACAGTGTTACCTGCCTTCCGGTATGCGTCGGAGACATGGACACTGTACCACAGACATCTCAAAGCCTGGAGAGATATCACCAGTGCTGTCTCTGCAAGATCCTGCTAATTCAGTGGCAGGCCAGGCTAGTCAGTTACGGTAGGTGGGCCACATCTTCCACATGCCTGACATCTCGCAAAGCAAGCTTTCTACTCCGAACTCTGTCACGGCATGAAGCTACTAGGAAGGCAGAGGAAACACTACAAAATTGTCCTTAAAGCCTCCCTGAAAAAGTGATATCTCCACTGATTTGTGGGAACCTCTTGCCTGAGACTGCCCAAAATGGAGAAGACGCTTCTGTGAAGGTACCAGCCAGTTCGAACAACATCGACATGCCCAGGCAGCGACCAAGTGCAAACAGTGGAAGGAGCATTCAGAAATTCGAGCATCCCATTCACTTGCCTCACCAAACACCACCTGTCCCACCTGTGGCAGAGTGTGTAGATCTAGAATTGGACTATTCAGTCACCTAAGGACCCACAACCCTGGAGTGGAAGAAAGTCATCCTCATTCCCGAGGGACTGCCTAAGAAGTAGTAATAGTACTAATAGTATGCAGGTAGAGCAAGTGATTAGGAAGGCAAATAGAATGTCATTTATTGCAAGGGGAATGATATATAAAAGTAGGGAAGTTTTGCTACAATGGTACAGGGTGTTGGTGACACCACATCTGGAGTACTGCGTACAGTTTTGGTCTCACTGAAGAAAGGATATAATTGCATTAGAAGCAGTTCAGAGAAGGTTCACTTGACCGATTCCTGGGATGAAGGAAAGGTTTGACAGGATCGGCCTGTATCCACTGGAGTTTAAGAGTGAGAGGTGATATTATTGAAAAATATAAGATCCTGAGGGGACTTTACAGGGTGGGTGCTGAGAGGATGTTTCCAGTTATAGGAGAGACTAGAACTTGGGGACACAGTTTAAAAATTAGGGGGGTCTCATTTAAGACTGAGATGAAGGGCCATTTTTTTCTCGAGCATTAATACTATGTGAAATTCTCTTCCCCAGAGAGCAATGGAGGTAGGGTCATTGAATATTTTTGGGGCCGAGTTAGATAGTTTCTTCTTTGACAAGGGAGTCTAAGTTTATAGTAGGTAGACAGGAAAGTAAAGTTGAGGCTGACAATCTGCTGTGATCTTAGCAAATGGTGGAGCAGGCTCAAGGGGCTGAATGACCTACTCCTAATTCGTATATTTGTATGTAATCTATCAACCTAATTTTCTCTTTCAAAGGCTGACTGACCTGAGCATTTTCTGTTATTTTTAGTTCACTGCCTTAGTTGGGTAGTAAGGGATGGGTATGATACAATATGAATCATAGGAATTTTAGTACAGGAAAGAAGCCATACAATGCATTATACCCATGGCATACTAGCTTTCTTGCTGGACTACTCAAACTCCTTTTATTAAACACCTTTCTTCTATTTGATGCTCCGGTGCAGTACTGTGAATGCTGCATTTTCAGTAGTTTTGCCTTTTCAGATGAGACATTTAAGAGACCCTGCCTGCCTCTTTAGGTAGATGTAAAAATTCTGTGGTCCTGGCCAAAATTCATCCATCAACCAACATCACCAAAAGTAGATTTGGTATTTTATCCTATTTGCTGATGTGGAGTCTTACTGTGTTCAAACTGTTTGGCAAGGAAGCAAGGTAATCAATCATCACACTTCCAACAAGAGAGGGTGCAGTTTTTGACTTAGTTTTAGGAAATGAAGATGGGCAGGTGCAAAGGAGTGGCAGTGGCAGAGCATTTTGGTAGTAACGATCATAATTCAGTTAGTTTTAACATAATTATGGAAAAGGACAATGATAGAACAGGAGTTAGAATTCTCAATTGGGGCAAGCCAATTTTACTAAGCTGAGGAGTGATTTAGCGAAAGTGGACTGGAAACAGCTGCTTGAGGGTAAATCAGTGTCAGAGCAGTGGGAGGCATTCAAGGGGTTCAGAGTAAACATGTTTCCACAAAGAAAAAGGGTGGGACAGCCAAATCTCGTGCCCCATGGATGTCAAGGAGTCGACAGGGTAAGATAAGGCAGAAAAGGAAAGCTTATGTCTGACAAAGAGAACTCAATACTACAGAAAGCCGAGAGGAGTAGAGACAATGGAGGGGTGAAATCAAAAAGAAAATTAGGAAAGCTAAGACATGAATATTGGCAAGCAAAATCAAGGTGAACCCAAAGATATTTTAACAATATGAGTAAGATGATAACTAAGGAGAGAATAAGGCCCATTAGAGACAAAAAAGTAACCAGTGCGTAGGGGCGGAAGATAATGGTATTGTTTTTAATGAATACTTTGCATCTGTCTTCACAAAAGAAGGGGACGATGTAGATATTGTAGTTAAGGAAGAGGGGGTGTGAAGTATTGGTTGTGATAAACATAGGGAGAGAGGAGGTATTAATGGGATTAGCCTCCTTGAAAGTTGATAAGTCACCAGGGCTGGATGAAATGTACCCCAGGCTGTTAAAAGAAGAAAGAGAGGAAATAGCGGAAGGTCTGAGCATCATTTTCCAGTCCTTGCTGGATATAGTTGTGGTGCTGAAAGATTGGAGGACTGCTAATGTTGTACCTTTATTTAAAAAGGGAGTGAGGGATAGACCGAATAATTACAGGCCAGTCAGTCTAATCTCAGTAGTGGGAAAATTATTGGAATCTATGGAGACAGGATAAATTGTCACTTAGAAAGGGCACAGATTAATCAAGGATAATCAGCATGGATTTGTTAAGGGAACATCTTATCTGATCAATTTGATCAAATTTTTTTTAAGTAGTAACAAGGAAGATTGATGAGGGTAGTGCAGTTGATGTGGTCTACATGGATTTTAGCAAGGCTTTTGACAAGATCCCACATGGCAGACTGGTTTAAAAAAAAGCCTTTGGGGTCCAGGGAAATGTGGTAAGGTGGATACAAAATTGGCTCAGTGGCAGGAAACAAAGTGTAATTGTTGACGGGTGTTTTTGCGACTGGAGGGCTGTTTCCAGTGCGTTCCACAGGGCTCAGTACTGGGTCCCCTGTTTTTTGTGGTATAGGTTAACTATTTAGACGTAAATGTAGGGGGCATGATCAAGAAGTTTGCAGATGACACAAAGATTGGCTGTGCGGTAGATAGTGAGGAGGATAGCTGTGGGCTGCAGAAAGATATTGATGGACTGGTCAGGTGGGCAGAAAAGTGGCAAATGGAATTCAACCTGGAGAAGTGTGAGGTGATGTATTTGGAGAGGTCAAACAAGGCAAAGGAATACATGATAAGTGGGAGAATACTGAGGTGTAGAGGAAGTGAGGGACCTTGGAGTAAAAGTCCATAGATCCCTGAAGGTAGCAGGACAAGTCGATAAGGTGGTAAAGAAGGCATATGGAATCCTTTCCTTTATTAGCTGAAGTATAGACTATAAGAGCAGGAAGGTTATGCTGGAACTGTATAACTTATTGGTTAGGCCCCAACTTGAGTACTGTGTGCAGTTCTGGTCACCTCATTACAGAAAGGATGTAATTGCACTAGAGAGGGTACAGAGGAGATTTACGAGGATGTTGCCAGGACTAGAAAAATGCAGCTATGAGGAAAGATTGGATAGGCTGGGGTTGTTCTCCTTGGAACAGAGAAGGCTGAATGGAGATCTGATTGAAATGTACATAATTGTGAGGGGCCTGGATAGAGTGGATGTGAAGGGTCTATTCACCTTAGCAGAGAGGTCAGTGACTGGGGGGATGCATAGACTTAATGATTGGCAGAAAGATTAAAGGAGAGATGACGAAAGAGTTTTTCACTTAGGGTGCAGGGAGTCTGGAACTCACTGCCTGAAAGGGTAGTAGAGGCAGAAACCCTCAACTCATTTAAAAGGTATCTGGATATGCACCTCAAGTGCTGTAACCTGCAGGGCTACAGACCAAATGCTGGAAGGTAGGATTAGACTGGGTGGCTTGTTTTCCAGCTGGCGCAGACACGATGGGCCAAGAAGCCTCTATCTGTGACGTAAACTTTCTATGAGTCTATGAAAATGTACTGGCTATGGAGGTGCTTTGGGACATGCTCACGAAATGAAAGGTGCTATGCCAATACAAGTTTGTTCATTCTTTTTCAAATGTTCTGATTGACTCTAATGCAGTAGCCATTTGTAAAATATTCCACGCCCTAATAACTGTGAAAACATTTCTAGCCTGCTTGTTTATGCTTGGGAGTACTGATCCCCACGTTACCGCTTAAAAAAAGCAATCATGAGTACTTTTGAACAGCTTTATTTTAAGGTTTTCAAGTACAGTGGCATCACCTGGCAGCACAGTTTGCAATACTTCTGCATGGTAAAACATTGGATGATAACATAGTAAAAGCTACAGTCAGAATGGACCTATTCAAACTCTTCATCGTACAGGAGACCTAGATATATAGCAGCCATGACAAGCTAATGTCAGTGGCGTCCTCAGTCAATTTGCTGACTTGCCAAGACATATGTGCTAAGGTAAAATTTTTAAACAATTTTGTCTACCATTCATATGAACTCTAAACAATAAAAGGAAGACCCTGTCTACTGTGTTGTATTTACTCTGAGCAAAACATGTTCAGTGGCATGGCAGCAGTTCCCTTCATTACAGTTGACATTAACAACTGCACTTTAAAAAAAAAATGACTGGCACTTATAACATCATGTATTACCGCTTGACTGTAGTGATATAAGTGACACTACAAACAGTTCTAAGGCTTAAACATCAGCTTTTCATTTTAAAATAAACACATTTTTTGTTTCTTTCATGCTAAACATTCAGAGTTTTTAACAGGAAGGCTCTCCGCCATAGGTTTGAATTTTGTTCCTGATTCTTAGCAACTTAAATTGCAATATCCTTCTCTTTTCTCCCACCACTGCACCCCTGCAGTGACAATGGTGGGTAAATAAATACTTAAAACTACAGCCCCACCTACCGTTTTGCATTCCTCTCCTTGAACCAATAGTTAGCAAACCAGAGTTGCACACAATATGATCGGGGTGGCAATCTGAATGACACTTGTTTGCGATTGGCTTTAGACGGCATTGCGTTTACTTCTCGCCTATTATTACTGACACGTTTTTATTTTTATTTGTTGCATTTCTTACATGCAGCAACCAATGTTTAAGCTGGGATTTCTGAACCTGTTTGTATTGGCTTAGCTTAAAACATTTAAGAATAAAGAAAAATAACTTTTAAAAAAATTATATTACATGCCGCACAACTTTACTACAAGTTTTTTTTCTAAGGGGTTTTCCTGTTGGTTTGTTCTCTCCATAAACATCTGACTAAATATCTCAAAATGTTTGCAGCCTGCAGGGGTTAGGACCTCAGCTAGTGGGCACACAAGCCAGTATATGTTAGTGTTACTAGACACAGACAAAAAGCACTGGGATATATATATATAATATATATATATTCATACAGAGCTCTGCTGATATATTTTTTTTAAAAATCAGGAACATCAGAACGTGCAATTTGTCTACGCACAAAAGGTTATAAATTCCTTACCAGTCTCAAAAGCAATAGAAACAAAAGCCTGTTAAAAATCACCATTCATACCACACCTTTAACATCCATTCAACTGCCTCAGGAGCTTTCATTTCCTCTCATTGCTTACTCTGGCTTATGATGAAAACTTCAAAGAAATTACAGACAGTGGATGTAGCCAAATACATTTGGCATATTTTAGTGTATATAGTTGGACTCCTATATACAAATGTTAATAGTGAATGACAATACAATTGGAGGGAAAAGTAAAAGGCGGGGGCGGGGCGGGTGGAGAGAAACAGTAAAAATGATCAAAACACTTCATTTTGATCATGTGTGTCCCAAAACCAGTCTTTGTATCTCTTCTGTGCTCTCATATACACACACATTCACCTTCTCACAGGCATACACCATACCCAGACAAGCAAGGTTTACATCAGAGTGAGTTTGTGTATGGACCGACTCTGCCAAGTGCTTTAGAATGTCTTCCTGTGGATTGCTCTTGCCCCGTCTTCCTCGTACTCCTTCTTGGACACCCACATTTTCTTAAATGTGTCAAGTGATGCCAGAATAGAACCTCTGTAAATGTAATAATGATATATTGAAAGAACATTATACCACAGAGGTATCCTTTCCTGTTTACTGATTGACCCTTTAAATACTATATTTGTTACATTTTCAAAAAAAATGGGCAGGAATTCTTTGCTCTATTTTTAATTGCTAATCTATTTAAAAATCTGGTAATTATGCCATTAACCCTCTCCTCAAAAAAACCCACGCTTGACCCCTCTGTTCTTGCAAACTACTACCCTATCTCCAACCTCTCTTTCCTCTCAAGTCTTTGAAGGTGCTGTCACCTCCCAAATCCATGCCCACCTCGCCTGCAACTTCGTGTTTAAATGCCTCCAATCAGATTTCTGCCCCTGCCATAGCAATGAAATGGTACTATTCAAAGTTACATGACATCATGAGTGACTGGACCATGATAAACTATCGTGCCTCATCCTTCTTGACCTGTCCTGCAGCCTTTGACGCAGTTGACCACACTATCCTCCGACAACGCCTCTCCACTGTCGTCCAGCTGGATGGGACTGTACTCGCCAGGTTCCGTTCTTATCTATCCAGTAAAAGTCAGAGAATCACTTGCCATGGCTTCCCTTCCCACTCCTCTGGTGTCCCCCAAGGATCTATCCTTGGCCCCCTCCTATTTCTCATCTACATGCTGCTATGCTGCTCCTCGCCGACAACATCTGAAAACACTATGTCAGTTTCCACATATACAAAGATGACCACCGCCTCACTCGATGCCTCCGCTGTCACTGGTCCTGCTGCTTGTCCAATATCCAGTACTGCCTGAGCAGAAATCTTTTCCAATTAATAGTGGGAAGACTGAAGTCCTTGTCTTTGGTCCCTATCACAAACTCCGTTCCTTATCCACGGACTCCATCCCTCTCCCTGGCAACTGTCTGAAGCTGAACTAGACCATTTCCAATCTAGAGTTCTATTTGACCCTGAGATGAGCTTCCCATGACATATCCTCTTCAGCACCAAGACTGTCTACTTTCATCTCTAACATCGCACACCTCCACTCCTGCCTTAGCTCATTTGCTGCTAAAAGCCTTAGCCATGTCTTTGTTACCTCTAGTCTTGTCTATTCCAATGCTCCCCTGGCTGGCCTCCCATCTCCTACCCTCCATAAATTTGACATCATCCAAAGGTCTGCTGCCCGTATCCTAACTTGCACCAAGTCCTGCTCACTCATTACTCCTTGCTGACCTAAGTGGGCTCACATTCCAGCTACGCCTCGATTTTAAAATTTCATCCTTGTTTCCAAATCCCTCCACAGTCCCACCCTTCCCGATTTCTGTAACCTCCTTCAGCGCTCCAACCCTCAGATATCTGCACCCTCCATTTTTGACTTTTTGCGCATACCCAATGTTAACCTCTCCACCAATGGCAGCCAGCCGTTCCTTCAGCCTACTGAGCCCTAAGCTCTTTTCACGAGAATATAAAAGGTAGCATTTTATTTTCTAACTTCCAGCTTTCTACTTCAATTGTTTTGAGCATTCTTTACTTTTTTTAAATAGTGTTTTTTCCGTATGGTCAGGTTCCACCCTGCTCAGCCTTTCTGCTCTGCCCAACCAACATCTCCTGTCTCTGGGCTAAGTCTATGTTCAGGCCAATCTGTTCAGCCTCTATGTCTGAACTGACCCCTTCCCAGCCTCCTAGACTTCCCTGCACCCAGCCTGTCCCATAGACCACCCACGAGGAACACCAAAGGAGGCCTATATACTCAAGGACAGAGCATCCACGGCTCTCTGGGACCCAAAGGTACATGAGGAATGGCAGGGGGTGTGGAAGAGGCGGAACCAGAGGAGAGATTGGAGATATCTATTGATGTGGTGAGGAGATATTTGAGCCTGGGGGGATGGGGAAGCAGGTATGTGGAAAGACACCTGCAGTCCTCACCTCCCTTCAGCTGCCAGGTTTCCCCGAGGCCCTGGGAACCCAGCCGATGAAGGTGAAATTTAAAATGGAGATTACATTTGAGGCACGTATCCTTATTATAATATTTAAATGATCTCCGGCCTCCCGGGAGTGAGTTGATTGTCTGTCTCCTGTTCTGCTTCCATTATAATTGTAAGTGGGTGGGCTGGTGGTGGGATGGGGTCATGTTTGAGATTCCTAACATTTTTACATCCCACCTGACCCAAAACCCACCCATTTATGGGGTTAAAATGACCCCCAATGTCTCTTCAAAGCAGACCCAAAGGAATGGGCGTTATACAGCTCATTGGTTCCATAGCAATCAAACACCCCACTGATTTTTATATCAATGGCACTGTACAAGTACTAATTGACAAAATGAATTATATTTTGGAGGTTGTTCTGTGATGTGCAGCACAACAGATAAGCAAGGCAAGCAAACCAGAGCATGAAGACAGGGACATAACCAAACTATATTTTGCTATGTCACATTTTAAGCAGCTACAGTGCATGTTATCACCAACAAATGAGCGCTTACCCTATCCATGTGGAGTATAGCCTCTCCTGAGGAGCAGAGATCTGTAATGAAACGCATATGCAAAGAATAAACTAATTCATTCTACCTCAAATGTTTATATAATATCCCTAAGGTCTAATGCAGCGAAAAGCAACAAGTCTTTTAGGGGCTCTAAATCATTTTTAAAACATTTTTAATATTTTCTAGAAACTATTCTAAAATACAATCTTTCATATGGTATAAGGAAGCTGCACCGGCACTGATGATTCTAGAGTCCTATATTCAGCAGATTTTACAATATTCTGAAAATTAAATATTTAAAAACTTCATTTAAAAGAAAACTATACTGTTAATTTGTTAATGTGTACAACTGTGATTGTTCTATCTTTGTACTGAATCTAAAAGTGGGAACATCTGGGTGTGACCTTGCCTATGACCGTGTGTTCGTATGAGAGTAGGGTATATAGTTGTGTTGTGCTTAAGATACTGGATTAATAAGTCAGAGAATGCAAGTTTAAATCTACCTTGGTCGTTAAACAAAAAATTATACAGATTAGCCAGGATCCAATCGAATGGTGGAACAAGCTCGAGGGGCTGAGTTACCTAACCCTCTTCCCAAGCTCAAAGATTTTTAAAAAACAATCGAGGTGAGAGTGTACAGATGTGGAAGCATATGTGTGCATATGATGTTGGACATCCTGGAGAGCTGTATGTTGGACATTTTGAGGAGTTAAGGTTAATAATCGAACTTCCTTGTGTCTTGGAGCAACAGGCTTTTCAATATAAACAGGATGGCTTTCAAGTGTGACAGGAAAGCACTTGTCTTTTGCTTTTAGTATTGGAGTGTTTTTAAGAGAAATGCTTGTGCAAGGAAATAAGTGACCGTAATGACATCAGCCACGAGTGAGTAAGGATTAACTTTAGTGGCTCGGGTAATAAATATAGGTAGAGGGATCCATTAACTATAGTATAGAAAGATAATTGTTAACAAAGCCTCTTCTTTAAAGGGTTAAGAACAGTTACATCAGGAATCTTGTTTAAGAGAAGTAGCTTTGGAGTTAACAACTGCAACTGTTTACATGAGTCGACTTTTCAGAGAATGAGGTCTTATCCGTGACATATACCTTTGATGTAGGCAAAATATAATGTATAAAGGAGTGTGGTATTCAACAGATCTTCAGAGAGCTCGTAGGATAAACGGGAAGCTACTCTTTTTCTAGTTGGGTCAATCACTCAAACCAAACATCAATAAGGTCTGTTCCATATACTCCACCATCAAGCGTCTTGTCCTTACTCAATATGTTGTTGTGAACCAGAGGAGGAAGAAGGGTGAATGCTAACATATGAGTGTGAGAACATGTAACAATACCTTTATTTTTATATCTTTTGGTGCCAATTTCTTTACTTCACTCAGCAGTCTATCACCAAATCCTGTGATTAAGAAAACATAGGAAATTAAAAACAGTTGTCTGTGAAGGTAGTGTAAAAATACAGCACTGTTTCACATGCATCCGATCGCAGTAGATTTTCCATTCAGATGTTGGATTTGCAGGGTGATGGTGCTGAACTCAACATCTGTTTTGGAAATTAAATGTTGCAGACTGAAATTCCAAATAGATCCAGATCCGCTTCAGATCCCAGCTCAAGACTGGAATCCATCCATAATCCGCTAAACAGGCGGAAGAGGTCCAAACATCTAAAAAATACAATGGTCACTGCACCCTTAAGTGGGAGAGGTGATTTGTTGCAACTCAAATGGAAACCTGCCCCGTTGTCTTACTTGTGCTAACAACCCTTAGCTTTGATCCTTTAACAATTGAGATGGAGTTGTTTTACCCGTGCTGGTACAGATTACTGCTTGTTTTAGTACAGGTGCTAAAAGTCCAAAAGCTTTAGTTCAGGCTGTGCTACATGATCTACAAGATCAAAAGATCAGTGCTGCCATCTACCTATATCCTGCCCAAACCCTGATGGTCTATACTAGTTGATATAATACCAACTGCTGTTGCAAGGAAAGAACTTGCATTTATATATCACCTTTCACAACCTCAGGATGTTCAAAAGCACTTTACAGCCAATTTGCACACAGGAAGCTCCCAAAAACAGCAATGTGATAATGACTGGAAAATCTGTTTTCCTCATGTTGGTTGAGAGATAAACGCTGTCCAGGACACCAGGAGAACTGCCCTGCTCTTCAAAATAGTGCCATGGGATCTTTTGCATTCACCTGAGATAACAGATGTGGCCTCAGTTTAACATCGCTTCTGAAAGATGGCACTGCCAACAGTGCTGCATTCTCTCAGTACTGAACTGGAGTGTCAACCTGGATTACGTTCTGATGTCTCTTGAGCAGGGCTTGAACCCACAACCTTCTGACTCAGAGGCGACCGTGCTACCCACTGAGGTACAGCTAACACTGGTTACATAAAACACTAGTTCTACTCATCAGGACCTGATGAGTATGAGGGAAGTGTACTTATTGGCTGCTCAGGAGATTGGAAAAGCTTTTTACACATGCTTCTTACGTTCCATATCGTTTCAACTTGAAAATAAAACACCAAAGAAAAACTGAAAGAAACAGAATATCAAGAGAGCTTCTTTGCTGCCCCCGGACAGTTGTTCAATTGCTTCTTGTTCCAGTGAAACTTCAATTATTCACCAGTTTCCACTAATAACCTATGGGAAGGGGTTTTCTCTACTATGGCAGATAATTGCTTTGCCACTCAGTTGTATCTAACTGATACGAAGTCAATAAAAAGGAATGAAACTGGACGGACCACCCGGCATCGACCTAGGCACCGGAAACGACAACAGCAAACCCAGCCCTGTCGACCCTGCAAAGTCCTCCTTACTAACATCTGGGGGCTTGTGCCAAAGTTGGGAGTGCAGTCCGACGGACTAGTCAAGCAACAGCCTGACATAGTCATACTCACGGAATCATACCTTACAATGACCCAGACATTGCCATCACTATCCCCGGGTATGTCTTGTCCCACCGGCAGGACAGAACCAACAGAGGTGGCGGCACAGTGGCATATAGCTGGGAGGGAGTTGCCCTGGGAGTCCTCAACATCGACTCTGGACCCCATGAAGTCTAATAGCATCAGGTCAAACATGGGCAAGGAAACCTCCTGCTGATTACCACCTACCGCCCTCCCTCAGCTGATGAGTCAGTACTCCTCCATGTTGAGCACCACTTGGAGGAGGCACTGAGGGTAGCAAGGGCATAGAATGTACTCTGGGTGGGGGACTTCAATGTCCATCGCCAAGAGGGGCTCGGTAGCACCAATACCGACCGAGCTGGCCGAGTCCTGAAGGACATAACTGCTAGATTGCGTCTGCGGCAGGTGGTGAGGGAACCAACAAGAGGGAAAAACCTACTTGACCTTGTCCTCACCAATCTGCCTGCCGCAGATGCATCTGTCCATGACAGTATTGGTAGGAGTGACCACCACACAGTCCTTGTGGAAACGAAGTCCCGCCTTCACATTGAGGATACCGTCCATCGTGTTGTGTGGCACTATCACCATGCTAAATGGGATAGATTTCGAACAGATCTAGCAATGCAAAACTGGGTATCCATGAGGCGCTGTGGGCCATCAGCAGCAGCAGAATTGTACTCAACCACAATCTATAACCTCATGGCCCGGCATATCCCTCACTCTACCATTACCATCAAGCCAGAAGACCAGCCCTGGTTCAATGAAGAGTGCAGGAGGGCATGCCAGGAGCAGCACCAGGCATACCTCAAAATGAGGTGTCAACCTGGTGAAGCTACAACACAGGACTACTTGCGTGCCAAACTGCGTAAGCAGCACGCGATAGACAGCTAAGTGATCCCATAACCAACGGATCGGATCTAAGCTCTGCAGTCCTGCCACATCCTGACGTGAATGGTGGTGGACAATTAAACAACTAACTGGAGGAGGTGGCTCCACAAATATCCCCATCCTCAATGATGGGGGAGCCCAGTAGAGCATTTGCAACAATCTTCAGCCAGAAGTGCCGGGTTGATGATCCTCCTCCTGAAGACCCCAGCATCACAGATGCCAGACTTCAGCCAATTCGATTCACTCCGCATGAAATCAAGAAATGACTGAAGGCACTGAATACTGCAAAGGCTATGGGCCCTGACAATATTCCGGCAACAGTAGATTAGATTAGATTAGATTAGATTAGATTAGAGATACAGCACTGAAACAGGCCCTTCGGCCCACCGAGTCTGTGCCGAACATCAACCACCCATTTATACTAATCCTACACTAATCCCATATTCCTACCAAACATCCCCACCTGTCCCTATATTTCCCTACCACCTACCTATACTAGTGACAATTTATCATGGCCAATTAACCTATCAACCTGCAAGTCTTTTGGCTTGTGGGAGGAAACCGGAGCACCCGGAGAAAACCCACGCAGACACAGGGAGAACTTGCAAACTCCACACAGGCAGTACCCGGAATCGAACCCGGGTCCCTGGATCTGTGAGGCTGCGGTGCTAACCACTGCGCCACTGTGCCGCCCCTGAAGACCTGTGCTCCAGAACTTGCCGCGCCGCTAGCCAAGCTGTTCCACTACAGCTACAACACTGGCATCTACCCGGCAATGTGGAAAATTGCACAAGTATGTGCAGTACACAAAAAGCAGGACAAGTCCAACCCGGCCAATTACTGCCCCATCAGTCTACTCTCAATCATCAGTAAAGTGATGGAAGGTGTCATCAACAGTGCCATCAAGCAGCACTTGCTCTGCAATAACCTGCTCAGTGACGCTCAGTTTGGGTTCTGCCAGGGCCACTCAGCTCCTGACCTCATTACAGCGTTGGTTCAAACATGGACAAAAGAGCTGAACTCAAGAGATGAGGTGAGAGTGACTGGCCTTGACATCAAGGCAGCATTTGAGTATGGCATCAAGGAGCCCTAGCAAAACTGAAGTCAATGGGAATCAGGGGGAAAATTCTCTGCTAGTTGGAGTCATACCTAACACAAAGGAAGATGGTTGTGGTTGTTGGAGGTCAATCATCTGAGCTCCAGGACATCACTGCAGGAGTTCCTCAGGGTAGTGTCCTAGGCCCAACCATCTTCAGCTGCTTCATCAATGACTTTCCTTCAATCATAAGGTGAGAAGTGGGGATGTTTGCTCATGATTGCACAATGTTCATCACCATTCGCGACTTCTCAGATACTGAAGCAGTCTGTGTAGAAATGCAGCAAGACCTGGACAATATCCAGGCTTGGGCTGATATGTGGCACGAATGTTACTTGCCACTTAAGTGCCAGGCAATGACCATCTCCAACAAGAGAGAATCTAACCATCTCCCCTTGACATTCAATGGCATTACCATTGCTGAATCCCCCACTATCAACACCCTAGGGGCTGCCATTGACCAGAAACTGAACTGGAGTAGCCATATAAATACCGTGGCTACCAGAGCAGGTCAGAGGCTAGGAATCCTGTGGTGAGTAACTCATCTCCTGACTCCCCAAAGCCTGTCCACCAGCTACAAGGCACAAGTCATGAGTGTGATGGAATACTCTCCACTTGCCTGGATGGGTGTAGCCCCAACAACACTCAAGACACTCGACAGCATCCAGGACAAAGCAGCCTGCTTGATTGAAACCCCATCTACAAACATTCACTCTCTCTGCCACCAACGCACAGTGGCAGCAGTGTGTGCCATCTACAAGATGCACTGCAGCAACGCCACAAGGCTCCTTAGACAGCACCTTCCAAACCCACAACCTCTACAAACTAGAAGGACAAGGGCAGCAAATGCATGGGAACACCACCACCTGCAAGTTCCCCTCCCAAGTCACACACCATCCTGACTTTGAACTATATCGCCGTTCCTTCACTGTTGCTGTATCAAAATCCTGGAACTCCTTTCCTAACAGCACTGTGGGTGTACCTACCTCACATGGACTGCAGCGGTTCAAGAAGGCAACTCACCACCACCTTCTCGAGGGCAATTAGGGATGGGTAATAAATGCTGGCCTAGCCAGCGACACCCACATCCCATGAATGAATAAAAAAAACACTATCAAATGTAATTCAAGGCCCTCCTTTTTATAAACGCAATCTGCCTGGGGTATCTATGAGAACATAAATTAAAACATAACCAGAATTCAATCTCTTTGAGAATGACAAAATAAGTTCTATTTACTGGTGTGAAGTCTCACTGACTCATCAAGAAAGCTAAACAATGTAATCAATTCTAACTAACATTCAAATAGGAATGGAAGAACAAAGTGGCCACAGACTGTTGTATCTCAAAACATACTCGAATCCAATAAGCACAGGAGGATAATATTCAACCTTCTGATATCCCCATCATAATTGGGAGAAACTGCCAAACACTTTTCGGGAGTTGTTGGCAGGTTTGTGGAACATATCATGCCTTCAAAACTTCTTTTGTTTCTCTCCTTAAAAAGGGAACACAATCTTACAGAAAAATGGACATCCCTTTTCTATAAACTCTAATTATGTTGGTGTATACGCTAGGGGGCAATGTAGCACTGTACAGTGGAAGTGCTGTTTCAGTGTTCTAAAATTTCTGTTATACGGCACACAGTGGAAGGAATGAGGTATCACAACAACAATTTTAATGGGAGAGCAGGATTCATGCAACAGAGCCACGCTTGTCCAATTTAAGTGAAGCCGTCTGCTACTTTACTGAATGTATCAAAATCAGATGATCTTTATCTGTGTGCTGAAAAAGAGTGGAAGAAACCAAAGGTGCTCTTTCTGTTGTCTAAAAGGCTTAGTCCTACTTTGGAAAAGCTAATTCAGAATCTAACAAACATTGCTACTACTCTCCAAGAGATGGAGCATCCCTATGAGGATTTACTCATGTTTCACACTCTTGCAGGAAGCATTTACAATCTAAATAGAACATTTTCCTCTCCCACATTGTCCTTTCCTTCCACCTCTCTGTAGAAAATAAACACTGCCTTCCCTTCAAACGGTTGGACAGATTTTATTAATTTTTAGCCGGGAGGGTCTCTTGGGAATTCAGGGAAGGAGGGAGGAGAGGCAAGTGGGCAAAAGGTCACTGGGCCCCAGCAGGATTTTCTGTCCATTAATTTTAACGGAACAATTGATTAACTTTTTCCCTCTACGTTAATTTTAATGAGCCACATCAGACTTGGAATACTGTTTCCAATGATTCAAGCGTTTTACTGGTAGATTTTCAACTCTGGAATACAGCTCACATTCTTCCTACATGTGTTGTGCTTATTTCCCATCCTTGCTAATATCTTTTCATCTTGATCATAGTGCAATCTTTTATTTGCATGGTTTCTGTTAAAGACATCAAAGATGGGTTTTATTTAAGATGAATTCATTCCCCAATAATAAAATCTGCAAACAGAGATGCTGGGAGATTATGTTGAATAATTGCCACGTGCTCCTCGCTATTTAATTTTTTGAAGCACAATTGTAATAATGCAATCTTTACCTACAACAAAGCATTTTTAAAAGAGAGATGAGCTATGAGTAAAGATTAGGGAAACTTCAACTCTACAATCTAGAAAGAAAGTGCAAAAAGCAACACCTCACTGAGATATGCAAAATATTAAATGCTATCAACAGATAGGGTAAGCCCACAATATAAATGAGGTCCAGACAGATAGGGGGAATTTTAATGCACTCCCCCACGGCAGGTTTGGAGGCAAGAAGAGCATAAAGTCGGGTGGGATGATGGTGGTGGTGGATGGGGTGGGGTGGGGGGGGGAGGGAGAAACCCACCATCTTCCCATCGCCACTAAAATTAAATCCAAGGCAAGAGGGCCTGTGAACGGCCCTCCCACCCTGCTGCCACTTGAGTCTTTTAACAGGGCAATTAATGCCCAATTAACAGCCTCTTCCCACCGCAGCAGTAATTAGCCCAGCACACAGGAAGCATGGCTGGAAAAACCATGCATGCTGCTTTCCAGCTCCAGAAGAGATTCGGCCCACTGACAGCTACCTTCCTGCCCTTGCTACTGACCCCCTTACACCCCCCTCCCCTGCGATCCCCAGCCGAGACCCCTCCCACCCTGACCTACCTGTGGCCTGGGTCCAGCAAGGCTCCTAGACCTTGGGTAGGTGCTCCACTGGCAGCAGCCACAGCCTCCGTGATGGCGCTGCTCAGTGAAAGAACTGCAAGCCTCTGATTGGCAGGCAGCTCTCCAAGGGCGGGCCTTGAGCTCATGGAAGGCCCGCCGCTGTCCATTTAAGTGCCTATTTGGCAGGCTTCCCATAGAAGAAGTGATGTCTTTCTTCATATATCAGCCTAGACAATGAAAGCGAGCAGGCTACTTGACTGTGGGGCCATCTTAGCCGCACCCAATCTGACCCAACATTTACCGATGTCAAATTTTCAGCCAGAATCACAGGATAGCTATCAGTCACAAGATTTTTTTCCTCTCCACTGCGCAAGCATACTGATGTCCATCATAGAAACTCCTACAGCCCTGACGTTAACTCAGCATTGAGCAGGAATTGAACTTGCGATAGTCCTGGGCAATATAATTCAATTCCACTCCACCTTTACCAAATGATCCTTCACTGCAGTTCATGATCAGTTTTGACTTTTCACCCCAAAAAAATTCTTTACGATATTTACTTTGAACTGGTTTAAAATTTCTTTTACCAATGGCAAAACTTTTTCTTCTATAACATTTAAAACTGATGGAAAAATATTTTCTGATTTCTACCTTGAATATAAAAAGGACAAGCAATTTAGTGCACTTCTCTGACATTCTTTATCCACTACTTTAGCAATGGTATTAAAATATCAGATGAATGTAATGGGTTTTCTTCCATTAATACTGTCAACAGGAATTTCCAGACTTATATTAAGTTGTCTGTTTCTAAATTCCGATCTGATGAATGTCCCTGTTATGTTGCATGTTTGCATCAATACAGTGTGAACTTTTCCACCCCATCAATGCCAAACCTGTAATTAAATGGTGCTGATTTAGTTTGCCACCAGTAGAGAGAACAACTAAACAACAGTGGCCATGCACCTGCAGCTAATAGGCTGTATTGAGGGGACCTTTTAAAATGTAAGCTTAAAAAAAAAAATCAGGCTGTCTACTGTACTTACAGTTCAAATAATAAAAAACAGTCGAAGAGATGGTCAATTGTTATCATAAGTACAACGATCATCGACAGTAGCAAGAACTCGTATATACATTTAACCGCACAACTGTAGAACTTTGCTCCCGCCCAATCAATATCAAGGGCAGTGGGAAGTTTTACTGAGGGTTTCCACTGACACACATTTTCAATATACCCTTGGCTTGGTGCAGTATAACTGGGGCAAGAGTACCAAGTATGAACACACTGAAGGAACAAAAAAAAACTTGTTCGATTACCAGATGGAGGGAGCTCTGAATATAGTTGTCGCACCTGAATATTCTTTTTCTCATTGGCTACCTCCCAATTTGCCTCCTCCTGATTGTGTGATCTATCACATGGTGTGCTCCTGATTTTATTTGTGCTCTTATGGGGACTTTCCTGCCCTTTCAGGCAGGCTGCTGGGACAGCCCGTCTCCCAATAGTGATCCTCATAGTAAGGGGAAAGGCAACAGCAATAAATCCTTGCTCCACTAACATGCCACAGCCAGCTTGTCATGAGTGGAGAATCAGACACAAAGCAGCAAGTCTTCTGAGTGGCACCCAGCCATATCACTATGTTGTTATGAACTGCTGCTTGTTAACTATAACTTTTCCCACAGTTATGGGCAGCCTAAAATTAAAAATAAACGCATCAATTAAACGGTACAGTCTCTACTAACAGCTTCTAGAAGATTTTCACTTATGCAGTTCAAACTAGGTACTGGGTATGTAACTGGGTGGAGACTCTCCCTTCCCGTAGAAAAATAGCTGGCCTTCAGCACCTCCACATAGTAGCATGGCTGAGATCAAGAACTTGGCGAAAGGGAATCAGACTTGCATCCAATGCTATGCGAATACTTCAACTCCCTAGTACTGCAACACTGTGCTGCCACTATTTTTTCAGTATAAAAATGCATTGTGCTTTCTGAAAAAAAAGTTTCATGATTACAGAATATGAAGCCTGCAAATGATGGTGAGAGGCTGTAGCATTTCAACGTGGGGAGGTAATCAGTGTAGATTACCTTAGGGCGGCACAGTGCCGCAGTGGTTAGCACTGCAGCCTCACAGCTCCAGGGACCCGGGTTCGATTCTGGGTACTGCCCGTGCGGAGTTTGCAAGTTCTCCCTGTGACCGTGTGGGTTTTTGCCGGGTGCTCCGGTTTCCTCCCACAGCCAAAGACTTGTAGGGGGTGATAGGTAAATTGGCCATTGTAAATTGCCCCTAGTGTAGGTAGGTGGTAGGGAATATGGGATTACTGCAGGGTTAGTATAAATGGGTGGTTGTTGGTCGGCACAGACTCGGTGGGCCGAAGGGCCTGTTTCAGTGCTGTATCTCTAAATAAAAATAAAAAATAAAAAAATAAAATTGTACAAGACAAGGTTAACACCACAGAGGTATGACAGAGCCAATCTCAGTTTGCAAATCCCAAATAGTTTCATTAATAAATTCAACAGGATACCTTTGAATAAAGTTGATCCTCCTGATAGCACAATGTTAGAGAAAAGCGTTCGCCTCAGATCCATGTCAGACTTCTGGATTGCAAAGACTAAGACTTCGTGGATTCCTTCGCACTCTTCACCAATCAGGTCAGGTCGAAAGAGCAGTTCTGGGGCACGGAATCGCGCAGGACCAATCTGCAATGAGCAGAGAAATGCAACTGTAAACGTTCTTGGCTTACACAGGATACCAATCAGGAAAAGAATATATACATCAAGCCACATTAAGCATTTCTCTAGACATTCACTCTGGTCAGAATGCTGTTATTTATGTCACAATTTAACATATTTGAGACATGATTGCGCTCAGAAAATTAGTGCGTTGGTAGAAAGAAACACATCCATTGTTCACATCTGGCAAGTTTTAAAGTGGGGACATGCAAACTATGCCCAGCAGGCCCTGGCAATCCTTCTATACAACTCAGTTTTGTTTGCACTTATATCTCTTACTTGTCTGTCTAGTTTGAATTATGTGGGCCTGGGAGTTTGGAATGGACTGTTGCTTTAATAGTTGACAAATCCTGAATCAGAACATACAGACCATTTAGTATCAGCAACTTGAGATATTTGGAAAATAATGGGGACATGGATTTAAACTTCATATTTGGCCTAGAATGCTCTAAGGCACTCAACTATGGAGCCAATGAAGATAAAAGGCTTGGACACTACTGTTTTCAAGGGTCAATGATGAATGTATACAGTGGCCTGAAACAGTAAGAAGTCGAATGCTCTAATAGTTATGTACATTTAAGTAAAGTGATGGATTTAGTGATGGAGAAGGGTGAGAAGGGACAAACAGTTGTCAATTGTGTTGGGCACTAGAAATGACCGAGGAATAAAGAAAAAACAGACTGATTAGAGGATGCAATGTACCATAACAGAGAATTACTGAGGTTTTTTTTGGGTTCATTATTAAATAATTTGTTTATGTCAAATTTTTTAAATCAAATATATAACTTTTTGAGGGTTGCTCTACTTAGAATGCTACTTTAGTTACCTGCAAATATGATTCCCAGAAAATGAATCCAATTTCCCAGATTCAACGATACTTTCTGGAAACTCAATCTATATGTTGATCAGGCTGTCTAAAGAAATCATTCCTAACCTCAGTCCTAAATCTGCCCTTCACATCCTTGAACCTGTGCCCGCTTGTTTTGCTGGCCTTGCGTGTCTAAAAGTGTTGTTCTGTGTTCACTTTCTTGATCCCATTCGTTATCTTATACACCTCTACAATCTTCCCTCTGAGTTGTCTTTTTTCCCAATGTGAAGAGCCCCAGCTTATCAAATCATTTTTCATTACTTCTTCCTCTGACACTGGGGGTTTCCCACCCTCCCCAACCCCAGAGTGAAAATGCAGCCCTAGGGGGTCAGCTCATTGCTTCTCTGCATTGCCTTTGAGATCTGGACACCCTCACCTTATAGACGTATGTTCAGTACTAAGGGAATCAAGGGATAGGGTGGAAAAGTGGAGTTAACTTAGAAGATCAGCCATGATCTTACTGAATAGTGGAGCAGGCTTGAGGGGCCATATGGCCTACTCCTGCTCCCATTTCTTATGTTCTTATGTCATAACACAAATCCGTTCCTTCTTTGGCACAGCGGGTGGAGGAAGAACAGGGGAAACAATCAACATTTTCTGTAGTGTTGCCATAATTACAAACAGTATACATCACTCAATTCTTCCACTTTCAAAGGGTCGAGGAAAAAGTCATTGAATAAAAGAATGCCCAATGGTCACAAAATCATAGGATACCATATGGATGAGGAAGGTCATTCACCTCATCTAGCCGAAAAAAAAACATACACTCCCCCATCATAGCATCCAACTGTTTCTTAAATTATTCAAGGGTTTCTGCCTCCATTATCCTAGCTGGAAATCCATTATTCTGCCTTTTGCCAGATTGAACCTGTGCCCCCTTGTCCTTCTGTTGTGATTTAACGTGAGCAAGCAACATTAGCAACCATGCATGAATTGAGTTTGGGGCCTTACTTCAATTGTGCTTCCATCAGGCAGGATGTACTGGGCTTTCTCAGTCTCTAAAGTTTCATCTTTTTGTGGATTTATTGACAGGTAACAAGCACGCTGTGAAACAAAAAGACAAATTGCCAGGTCGTTTCCCAGAAAGGCTGAATGCACATTAAAAATTAAAATAATAATTTTAAAAATTGATTCTCAAAGAAATAGGACAATTATAGCGAGGCATTCTTTAACATGAAAACTAAATTCAGAACTCTCCATAAGGAAACTAAGCAGGCAGCCATCTGGTGAAGCTAGAATGCCATTAGGCCTTCCTTTCTGAATTGGCAGTTTCACACTACCTTTTAACCAAGCATTCAAACGTTTTTAAAAATAGTCATGGGATGTGAAGTTTGCTGGCAAGGCCAGCATTTATTTCCCTGAATAGCTTACTAGGCCATTTCAAATGGCTGGTAAGAGTCAACCTGTGGGTCTGGAGTCATATAGGCCAGACCGAGTAAGAACATGAGTGAAACAGTTGGGTTCTTATGACAATCCAGTAGTTTCATGGTCACCATTAGTGATGGTAGCTTTCTTTTCCAGATTTATTTAAGTAACTGAATTTAAATTCCACAGCTGTCCATGATAGTACTGGAAGGAGTGACCACTGCACAGTCCTTGTGGAGACAAAGTCCTGTCTTCACACTGAGGGAACCCTCCATCCCGTTGTGTGGCAATACCACTGTGCTAAATGAGATAGATTTCGAACAGATCGAGCAACTCAAAATTGGGCATCCATGAGGCAATGTGGGCCATCAGCAGCAGCAGAAAAAGAAGAGTGCAGGAGGGCATGCGAGGAGCAGCACCCAGCATACCTAAAAATGAGGTGTCAACCTGGTGAAGCTACAACACAGGACAATATGCATGCCAACAGCGGAAGCAGCATGCAATAGACAGAGCTAAGCAATCCCACAACCAACGGATCTGATCTAAGCTGTGCAGTCCTGTCACATCCAGTCGTGAATGGTGATGGACAATTAAACGACTACATGGATGAGGAGGCTCCACAAATATCCCCATCCTCAATGATGGGGGAGCTCAGCACATCAGTGCAAAAGACAAAGGTGAAGCATTTGCAACCATCTTCAGCCAATTTGGTTCACTCCATGTGATATCAAGAAATGGTTGAAGGCATGGATACTGCAAAGGCTATGGGCCCTGACAACATCCCAGCTGCAATCCTGAAGACTGGTGCTCCAGAACTGACTGTGCCCCTCGCCAAGTGTTCCAGTACAGCTGCAACACTGGCATCTACCCGACAATGTGGAAAATTGCCCAGCTATGTCCTGTACACAAAAGGCAGGACAAATCCAACCCGGCCAATTCCCGCCCCATCAGTCCACTCTTGATCATCAGTAAAGTGATGGAAGGTGCCGTCAAGAGTGCTATCAAGCGGCACTTAGCCAGCAATACCCTGCTCAGTGACACTCAGTTTGGGATCTGCTAGGGCCACTCAGCTCCTGACCTTATTACAGCCTTGGTCCAAACATGGACAAAAGAGCTGAACTCAAGAGGTTCATTTTGAGTGACTGCCCTTGACATCAAGGCAGCATTTGACCAAGTGTGGCATCAAGGAGCCCTAGCAAAACTGGAGTCAATGGGAATCAGGGGGAAAACTCTCCACTGGTTGGAGTCATACCTAACACAAAGGAAGATGGTTGTGGTTGTTGGAGGTCAATCATCTCAGTCCTAGCACATCACTGCAGGAGTTCCTCAGGGTAGTGTGGTAGGCCCAACCATCTTCAGTTGCTTCATCAATGACCTTCCCTCCATCATAAGGTTGGAAGTAGGGATGTTCGCTGATGATTGCACAAAGTTCAGCACCATTTGCGACTCCTCAGATACTGAAGCAGTCTGTGTCCATATGCAGTAAGACCTGGACAACATTCAGGCTTGGGCTGATAAGTGGCAAGTTACATTTGTGCCACACAAGTGCCAGGCAATAACCATCTCCCCTTGATGTTCAATGGCACCACCATCGCTGAATCCCCCACAATCAACACTCTGGGGGTTACCTTTGACCAGAAACTGAACTGGACCATATAATTACTGTGGCTACAAGAGCAGGTCACAGGCTTGGGAATTCCGTGCCGAGTATCTCAGCTCCTGACTCTCCAAAGCACAAGTCAGGAGTGTGATGGAAAAGTCTCCACTTGCCTGGATGAGTGCAGCTCCAACAGGAAGCTTAACACCATCCAGGACAAAGCAGCCCGCTTGATTGGCACCCCATCCACCACCTTCAACATTCACTCCCTCCACCATCAACGCACAGTGGCATCAGTGTGTACCATCTACAAGATGCACTGCAACAACTCACCAAGCTTCCTTCAAAAGCACCGTCCAAACCTGCGGCCTCTACCACCTGGAAGGACAAGGGCAGCAGATGCATGGGAACACCACCACCTGTATGTTCCCCCGCTAAGCCACACACCATCTTGACTCGGAATTATATTGCCTTTCCTTCACGGTTGCTGGAACTCCCTTCCTAAAGCACTGTGGGTGTACCTACATCACATGAGCTTGCAGCGGTTCAAGAAGGCAGCTCACCACCACCTTCTCAAGGGCAATTAGGGATTGGCAACATATGCTGGCCTAGCCAGCTACATCCACATCCCGTGAAAGAATAAAAAAAAGCTGCCATGGTAGCATTTGAACTCATGTCTCTGGATCATTAATCCGCACCTCTGGATTACTAGTCCAGTAACATAACCAATATGCTACCGTACCCGAGGTTTTGCAGAGACTGGAGTCATAATTTGCTATTTCCCTCATGCTGCATTAAAAATACATTTTTAATTTTGAAAAGCATATAATCTTTGTATTGATTAAGGTAAATGAAGGACATACATTTCTTTTTTTAAATTACAAAATGAGAACATATTCCCTGCACTTTTAAACAAATTAGCAGTAAAACAGAATCAATTTATGTATAATAAAAATATAAGATTCTACCTCTTTGATTGTTTTCACAATCTCAAATTCTGATGATGTATGAAAATCATATCCTTCTTTTCTAAGGAACAGACGTAAATAGCGAGACACATCACGCCCTGCAATGTCAATCCTCATGATGGAATGTGGCATTGCAAACCCTTCATAGATAGGAACTGCATGTGTGACTCCATCACCTGAATCTAACACCACGCCTGTAGTTCTACCTGTGGCATACCTTTAGAAAAATAAAGAGAAATCCATTGGAAAGTAAACCAAGTGTGTTAAAATTTGAATAATTGGAACAGTTTACCAATTCAGATAAGCAGATGAAACATATTTGCTTCCCACAAGTATTTATTTAAAAATGTCTTTTTTTGGATCCTTCAATAAACATAATCTGTGCAGTAAGAAGCCCCTTCTACCCATCAACCTCTTGGGTTACTTCTTAGAGATATTTGGGAACAATCTGAAATGACTTCTAAACAGATTTTCCTCCGAATGGAAGGTCTTGCATTTTCTTGGTAGCACTTCTCAGACCGAATGAGGAGTGAAAGGCTCAGTGCTGGTGAATGGTAGCTTGGTTCAGTTGGATCCATTCTTGCTTGTGCAAGAAAATTGCAGCTTCAAGCCCCAACAGGACTTAAGCACCTAATCTGGCATTCTGGAAGGACGAGATAAATTGAGCTGAAAAACCTTCTTCATCTACCTTGTCATGACTTAGGAAGGAACGGTCTGCATAAGGTAATACTTTAGTAGTCTGTACTACTGGGTACTCAGGAGAGGTTACACTACACCAATTCAGAATTAGTTCAGCTTGACAAACAAACATCTGAACAAACTAGTTACTCTTTGGTCCATTTGAAGAGAAGCCTTTCTGGTAGTCTGAAAATGTACATTTCTTAAAATCAATAAAATTTAAAACTTAAACGCAAGTTTAAACAGATTCTAAATTTAAAAAACATCCAATGGGATTTAGCCAAGAAAAGACCTGGAGCACAAAAGCCAGGAAGGGCCCAGGTCCAATCTCCGGTCTGTGTTGGGTTGGTTGATCTCAGCTGAAGTTACAAAAGGCGTGAGACCATTGGTTAGAAGAGGAGAAGGGAGAAAAAAAAAATCAATCCAGCCTTCATCCCAACGTCTGATCTTAATCCAGCAACCCCTGCTGGAAAAGCACTCAGCTGTGATACTATTTGCAGTCAAATAGCCTGCCAAAACTTATTGCCAGGACTCGCATAAATACTAATAGCCATTTGAGCAAGTACCTGAGGTTGACCTGTACTTGTGGAACAGTAGCCAACAGTGAGTCAATGCCTTCAGGAGAGGATTAAAGGGGAGAACATTGGCAAGAATGAGAAAACTAAAATGAGAGAAATATAATCTGTGTCATCCAAATCAGATTAGGTTTCTCTGTTAATGCATTTAGGAAGCATACTAGAGACTTGGGGAATCCCTCGTTGCAACTGCCAGCAGAACCAATTTAAACACCAATCATTCTTAATAAGTATGGAGTTCCCTCTCTCTCAAACCAACAATATCCAAGAAGAATAAATTAAGGCCTATTTGTAGTCTATGAGAGGGAAGAATAATGGCTACCACTCATACCCTATTGAAAAAAACAAAACATGATGGGAAAGAAAAATCACTAGACTGGAAAATAATACTTTGGCCAGATGATACAAAAGGCAAAGAAAGAACTCAAAAGGTTACATTTCAAATGATTTGTGCATTTCTGAATATAGAATACTAACAGACTAAGTACTGCCTGCATTGAGATGAACAAAGCAGGGACATTGAAAGTCTCGAAGAAAACCTCGGCAGCACGTTCACGGTTTTTCCTTGGATTCAAAGGAGCCTCTGTGAGAAGTACGGGATGCTGGAAAAGAGACAATAGAAAATACATGTCACTGTCTTTTCAATTAACAAAGTAGATTCTCACATGCTCTATAAATGTAGTATGATTCAAACTGCCAAAACACACTCATTTAAAATAAAAAGTTGCCTGATGATTTGATTAAAAAGCTGCATCAATTTTCACCAAAGTCCATGTTATCCAATTTTCTTTCCAAAGGCAATTTTCTTAATTGGAAAAAAATCCCACCAAACAAATGACTAACCGGGATCTTACTGGCAAAATAGAGTTCACGTGATATAGTTCATAGGGCAGGAGAAATCATGCTGACCAAGTTACTTTTTAATACATTTAACAATTACAAAAGAAAACTAAGGTGGTGTGACTGAACAGGAAATATGGGGAATATGTACTGCCAAGCAGAAAATTACACTGCAGGTGGGAGGATATTATTTACTGATTATGAACAATGGATGCTTCAGTGTAGGTTTAACACAGCAGTGAATGATTACCACTACTGAAATAACATTCCATTTTAGCCAATTATTAAAAGAGGAAGATTAATTAACATTTTTATTCCAACATGCTGAATGTCGTATGAAACCAGTGCTCTAAATCAAAGTCGAAGCAGGTTTTATTACTGTAAAAGACGAACTGCTGGATTACCAATCATAAAACGTTCTTTATGAGGTACAGCTGCCTTTGTACTCTCCAACAAAAAACAGGAAAAACGAACACTATTTTTGGGTAAACGGTTATTTTTGGACTGCAGAAAGGTATACAGTGGGGTTCTGCAGGGGTCGGTAGTAGGCCACTGCTTTTCTTGGTCTATATTAATAAAAGTGGCGCAGTGGTTAGCAACCGCAGCCTCACAGCTCCAGCGACCCGGGTTCGATTCTGGGTACTGCCTGTGTGGAGTTTGCAAGTTCTCCCTGTGACCGCGTGGGTTTCCGCCGGGTGCTCCGGTTTCCTCCCACAGCCAAAGACTTGCAGGTTGATAGGTAAATTGGCCATTGTAAATTGCCCCTAGTGTAGGCAGGTGGTAGGGGAATTGAGGGGATGTGGTAGGAATATGGGATTAATGTAGGATTAGTATAAATGGATGGTTGATGGTCAGCACAGACTCGGTGGGCCGAAGGGCCTGTTTCAGTGCTGTATCTCTAAATAAATAAGTAAAAAACATAGACTTGGGTGTGCAGGGCACAATTTCAAAATTTACAGATGGCACAAATCTTGCAAGTATTGTGAACTGTGAGGAGGATAGTGATAGACTTCAAGAGGACATAAGACAGGCTGGTGGAATGGGCAGACACGTGGCAGATGAAATCTAATGCAGAGAGGTGTGTAGTGATTCATTTTGGTAGGAAGAATAAGGAGAGGCAATATAAAAGATACAATTCTAAAGTGGGTGCAGGAACAGAGGGACATGGGGGTATATGTGCACACATTGTTAAAAGTGGCAGGGCAGATTGAGAAAGTGGTTAAAAAGGCATACAGGATCCTAGGGTTTATAAATAGAGGCCTAGAGCACAAAAGCAAGGAAGTTATGGTGAACCTTTGTAAAATACTGGTTTGGCCTCAACTGGAGTATTGTGTCCAATTTTGGTCAGTGCACTTCAGATAGAAGGCTTTAGTGAGGATGCAGAAAAAATATATGAGAACGGTTCCAGCGATGAGGGACTTCAGTAACATGGACAACTTGGAGAAGCTGGGGCTGTTCTCCTTAGAGAAGAGAGGGTTGAGAAGAGATTTGCTAGAGGTGTTCAAAATCATGAGGGATCTGGAGAGAGGATAGGGAGAAACTGTTCCGATTGGTGGAAGGGTCGAGAACCAGAGGACACCAATTTAAGGTGAATGGCAAAAGAACCAAAGGTAAAATGAAGAAAAAATTATTTTTACTATGTGTGTGCAGGGGCATGTGTGTGTTTGTGTGTATGAGGTTAGGATATGGAATGCACTGCCTGAGTGTGTGGTGGAGGCAGATTCAATCATAGCTTTCAAAAGGGAATTGGATAATTATCTGAACAGAAAGAAACTGCAGGGCTACAGGTAAAGGGGAGTGAGACTAATTGAGTTGCTCTTGCAGAAAGCCGACAAGGGCACGACAGGCTGAATGGCCTCCTTCTGTGCTGTAATCATTCTATGATTCTAGTTGCAATACTTTTACATCTCTGGAAATATACAATGGTGTGACTAAAAATCCAGGTTTAATAAATAACTAAAAATAAGACAATGAAGCACCATGCAGCTCTACATCAGCAGTGAGATGTAGTTTCTACCTTTAAAATTTTGGGGTTCTGGTTCTTGGGTGGAATGCTTTTTCAGGGAGCCAGCTGAAGGACTAATATATGCTCACAGATTAAAAAAAGAAAACATCAAAGGCCTACTCTTGCACATAAACTACCAGCCATTTCAGAGCAACATTGCTGGATCCTTGGAAGTGGGTCACCTGCCTGCTCAATCAGGGGACCAATGGTAAAAAACAAAGGAACCATACTCTGTAAAGAAAGGGACATCATTCATTATAATCTAATTTCTCCTTGTTTCTACATATTAAAAAAGACTTTTAGAAATGAAAAGGAACTCACCTTAATTTTAGAGTCTACAGTAAGTTTGATTTTGCTTAATCTTACTGAAAAATAACAGCTGTCTACATTTAATTAGCAATCTCAAGCTGTATTGTTTAAAAAAACGAATCTGAAATAGGAGAGCATGGTAATGCTGCTACACCACTGAGTGAGGTCAAAGATTTACATCTGATTCCCCACACAGGAAGCTTTACCTCACCCATACTTGTGACAGCAAGCAAGGGCTAGATGTTCACCACAAAGAGAAAGGAAAGCTGTTAAAAAAAATCCACATACATCTAAGAGCTAGTAATTCAATGCCACTTTCATGGAGCTGTTCAAAACTCAACAGCAGAATCCAGCTGTTCCTCTTGGTTGGGAAAGTGCAAGCATTGGAAGGGAGGTTATAGCTAACCGGAAACAAAGGCAGTGGGCTGGATTTTAAGAGCCCGCCGCCGATCAGCTCAAAAAACACGCCAAAGAGCTGCCGCAAACTCAAACACGGCAGCTCATTTAAATAGCCGGGGTGGACTGCCCCCCCCATCCCCCAATCTTGTGCAGCGGGAGGGCTGTCTGTCCCCGGCAACGGAGTCAGCTGTCTGTGCGCAGGCGCTGGTGCCATTTTTAGAGGGCAGCCAACCCTGCCGCCCAATTTAAATTTTTAACGCCCTACCCCCCAAAATTAAATAAATCGACATCTAATGCCATTTTCCCACCCCCAATTACAATTTGCTCTTCCCTCCCCCAAAACATTTACCTTTTACATCTGACCTTCCCCCCCACCAAACTGCACAAAGTTTAAGGTTCAACCCTTCCCACCATCCCTACACCCATTACGTATATTTGACCCCGTCTCCCCCTGCACTGACAAACCTACCTCCTCCCTCCTCCCCACCAGTGTGGTGCCATGTTTCCCCAGACAGGAATCTGAGGGCGCTGGAGTGCCGGCAGCCGCGCCGAAGATCGCGGCAGGCCCTCAAGATCGCAGGTCAGTCTGTGTAAATTTATTCATTTTATTCACTTAAATATTGAAATTGTGGTCCCGTCACTCAGCAGCGGGGGGGGGGGGGGTCCGCCAAGGAGCATTGCTGCCGCTGTGAGGTTCGGGCGGGGCCCTTCCGGCGTCGAGGCCCATGGCAGACCTCATCTGGAGCCATCTTCAGGCCCGCCCCGCCACGGAACCCTACGCCTGGGGGAGAACAAAATCCAGCCCAGTGAGTGTGACTGAAAAACAGTAAGTATGCAAGGAGCATGGGCAACAGAGTGGGACAGAAACAGGAGACAGAGGGGGTGAAATTCCTTTATTTATAAAAACATCAAAAGTTAGTCAAGGCTCCCAATCCGAATTGTTCTCCAACAAAGTGCTCTGGAGCACATGTGAATTTCATGAGAGGCAAGAGCATTCAAAGCTGAATACCCTACAACACATTGTTTAGGCTAATATATGACACGTGACCACTTGGGTTAAGTGCCAAAAGCCTAGCGAGAAGTTAACTCATTCAGGACAGTACAGCGAGAAAATGGCAGAAGAGGAGAAAAAATATAAGAATGACACAACAAAATATAAGTACAGAGAGATAACCTGAGAAAGAATCGAATATTTGTATTTATGTGCAAAACTCATGAAGTGCTTTGGAAAGAAAGCAAACCAAAAGAGGTATAGTCTTATTATTTTTGTCTGATTTAATGCAGTTTATTCTATCAAACATTTATAACTTATGCCAGAGATGCTGAAAGTTAAGACCTCAGAAGAAAAAAATCAAAATCATGTGTATTTCCTAGTAATGTTTACTACCTGTATGTGAATACCACTAAAACAATACTTTTGGTTTCTTTTCCATTGAATTATATATAAAGTAAATATAATGCTGATACAGCCAGCCCGAGAGTCAAAAGATTTCTGAAAATATACACCTCACCTCTTCAGAGAAAGTCTGCAGCTGGTCTTTGGAATACACGTACTGCCAGATCCGTTCCATATCATTCCAGTCTTTTACAATTCCATGTTCCATTGGATACCTGATTGTTAACAAGCCCCTGTGTTCCTAATCAATCAAAGCACAATATGATTTATTGTAGTAAAATGTCACTCAGTTTCTCTGCTGACAATATTTTTTAAAAAGTGGGTTAAGAGAAAATTGTAGTAATTACAGATATTCCTTGCTGTGGTTCTAGGTTGTCACCTTCCTAATTGTTTTTTCAAGTCTTCCACCAGCCATTTTAATGAGTTTCTCCAGCTTTGCTTTCATGCTTTATGACTTCACCTGAACCAGTCATTGAAATTATATCCTTTTAATTCCCCACCCATATCTGTTATTCTGTAAGCAGTTCAATCAAGGAATTCAGTAGCTTACATGCTTAAACCCACAGCATAATATTGACATGAACTTTAGGCCCAATATTACATAAAGGGAGCTTCAGTTACATTCAAGCCATGCTTTACCTATATATTACACAGAAGAACTCATACATGTTGATATGTATCCGCCACATATGTAGTAATCATAATCCCACATTCCCACTCTGTTCCCATAACTCCAATCCCTTTCTAATAAAGGCTAACAAACCATTTGCTTTCCTAATTGGTTGCTGTACCTGCATGTTAACTTTCTGTGATTCATTTACAAGGACACCCAAGTCTCTCTGAATACAAACATTTCCCAGTCTCACCATTTAAAAAATATTGTGCTTTTCTATTTTTCCTACTAAAGAGGATAATTTCACATTTCTTCACATTATATTCCATCTGCCACTCAATTAACCTGTCCATATCTCTTTGCAGCCTCTTTGCAACCTCCGCATAGCTTACTTTCGCACCTAGCCTTGTATCATCAGCAAACTTGGATACATTATGCTCAAACTCTTCATCTAACTCATTGATATAGTATGTAAATAGTTGAGGCCCAAGCACTAATACTTGTGGTACTCCATGCGTTACAGCCTGCCCAACCCGAAAATTATCTGTTTATTCCTACTCTGTTTTCTGTCCATTAATCAATCCATGCTAATATATTACCCCCAGTCCCATGAGCCCTAATTTTGTGCAATAACCTCTTGTGTGACACCTTATTGAATGCTTTTTGAAAGTCCAAATACACAACATCCACTGGTTTCCCCCTTAGCTACTCTGCTGGCCACAATCTCAAAAAACAAAGTGTGATATCCCTTTCAAAAATCCACGATGACTCTGTCCAATTGTATTATGATTTCTATGTTTCCGGTTACCACATCCCTAATAACAGATTGTAGCATTTTCCCCACTACTGATGTCAGGTTAACTGGCCTCTAGTTCTCCATTTTCTCTCTCCCTCCATTCTTAAATAGCAGGGTTATGTTTGTTCTCTTCCTATCCTCGGGGACCGTTCTAAAATCTAGGGAGTGCTGGAAGATCAAAACCAATGCATCCACTCTTGCTGTAGCCACGACTGTCCCACCCTTTATAATTTTAAAAACTCTTTACCAAACACCCCATTCATGCCCTTTGTTCTAATGAACCTGGCCCGGGAATATTAAATGCTGACCCTGGATAGGAGAAGTGTTCCTTCACACAGACAGTACCTCAGAAAGCAGAACATTCATCCAAAATTGCAGGGAACATAACATTTTTTAAACCAGTTAAACAGAAAAGTACCTCAGCTTTTGGTCCGATGAAAATATCTCCCTCCAGGGCACCAGCCATAACGCGTACATGCTTGGGCCTTCCCACACTGAAAGAAATATTTTAGAATTACTTGGATTAAAAGGACCTTATGATTTTTACCTTCATAATGTTACAGCAATACATAAAAGAGCTTGTATTTATATACCGCCTTTACAGGTGCTTCACAGAGGCATTATAAAACAAAATATGACACCAAGCCACATACGGAGGAAAGCGAGGGAGAGAGACGGAGAGGTTTAGGGAAGGAATTCCAGAGCTTAGGGCTTAGGCTGAAGGAATGGCCACCAATGTGGTGCAATTAAAATTGGGAATGCTCAACAGGCCAGAATTAGAGGAGCGCAGATATCTCAGAGGGTTGTAGGGCTGAAGGAGATTACAGAGATAGGAAAGTACCAGGACATGGAGCAATTTGAAAACAAGGATGAGAGTTTTAAAATCAAGACGTTGCTCAACCAGGACCCAGTGTAAGTCAGTGAGCAGAGGGGTAATGGGTGAACCGGATTTGGCACAAGTTAGGACACGAGCAGCAGAGTATTGGATCACCTCAGGTTTACGAAGGGTAGAATGTGGGAGGCTGGCCAGGAGTGCATTAGAAAAGTCAAGTCTGCAGGTAATAAAGGCATGGATGAGGGTTTCAGCAGAAGAGCTGAGGCATGGGAGGAATTGTGCAATGTTACAGAGGTGGAAATAGATGGTCTTAGGGGCAGCTCAGATATGAAGTTGAAAGCTCATCTCGGGGTCAAATATACAAGAACGCAAGAAATAGGAGCAAGAGTAGACCATATTGCCCATCAAGCCTGGTCCTCCATTTAATACGATCATGGCTGATTTTAGGCTTCAACTCCACTTTCCCGCCCGCTTGCCAGATCGCTCAATTCCCTGAGACGCCAAAAATCTATCCCAGCCTTAAATGTAGGGCAGCATCCACAAAATGATGCAGCGTCCACAAAATTCTGGGGTAGAGAATTCCAAAAATTCACAACCCTTTGAGTGAAGTAATTTCTCCTCATCTCAGTCCTAAATGATAGGCTTCTTATTCTGAGGCTGTGCCCCTGTGTTTTAGATTCCCCAACCAGTGGAAACAATCTCTCACCAGCTACCCTATCCAGCCCTTTCAGAATTTTGTATATTTCAATGAGATCGCCTCTCATTCTTCAAAACTCCAGCAAGTATAGTCCCAATTTACTTAGCCTCTCATCATAGGACAACCCCCTCATCCCAGAGACCAATTTAGTGAACCTTTGCTGTACCACTTCCAATGCAAATATATCCTTTCTTAAATGTGGAGACCAAAAATGTACACAATACTCTAGATGTGGTCTCACCAAAACCCTGTACAAGCGTGGCAAGACTTCTTTAGTCCTGTAATAAAGGCCAACATGCCATTTGTCTTCCTATTCTGCACTCCTAGCCAAGCTGTTCCAGTACAGCTACAACACTGGCATCTACTCGGTAATGTGGAAAATTGCCCAAGGTATGTCCTGTACTCAAAAAGCAAGACATATCCAACCCGGCCAATTACCACCCCATCAGCCTACTCTCAATCATCAGTAAAGTGATGCAAAGTGTCGTAGACAATGCTATCAAGCGGCACTCGCTTAGCAATAACCTGCTCAGTGACGCTCAGTTTGGATTCCGCCAGGGCCATTGACCTCATTACAGCCTTGGTTCAAACATGGACAAAAGAGCTGAACTCAACAGGTTAAGTTTGAGTGACTGCTCTTAACATCAAGGCAGCATTTGAGCAAGTATGACATCAAGGAGTCCTAGCTAAACTGGAGTCAATGGGAATCAGGGGGAAAACTCTCTGCTGGTTGGAGTCATACCTAGCGCAAAGGAAGATGGTTGTGATTGTTGGAGGTCAATCATCTGAGCTCCAGGACATCACTGCAGGAGTTCCTCAGGGTAGTGTCCTAGGCCCAACCATCTTCAGCTGCTTCATCAATAACCTTCCTTCATTCATTAGGTCAGAAGTCGGGATGTTCGCTGATGATTGCACAATGTTCAGCACCATTTGTGACTCCTCAGATACTGAAGCAGTCCGGGTAGGAATGCAGCAAGACCTGGACAATATCCAGGCTTGGCTGATAAGTGGCAAGTAACATTCACGCCACACAAGTACCAGGCAATAACCATCTCCAACAAGAGAGAATCTAACCATCTTCCCTTGACATTCAATGGCATTACGAATGCTGAATCGTCCACTATCATCATCCTGGGGGGTTACCATTGACCAGAAACTGAACTGGAGTAGCCATATAAATACCGTGGCTACAAGAGCAGGTCACGAGGCTAGGAATCCTGCGGCGAGTAACTCACCTCTTGACTCCCCAAAGCCTGTCCACCATCTACAAGGCACAAGTCAGGAGTGTGATGGAATACTCTGCACTTGCTTGGATGGGTGCAGATCCGACAACATTCAAGAAGCTCGATAACATCCAGAACAAAGCAGCCCGCTTGATTGGCACCCCATCCATAAATATTCACTCCCTCCACCACCAACGCACAGTAGCAGCACTGTGTACCATCTACAAGATGCACTGCAGCAATGCACCAAGGCTCCTTAGATAGCACCTTCCAAACCCACGACCTCTACCACCTAGAAGGACAAGGGCAGCAGTTGCATTGGAACACCACCACCTGCAAGTTCCCCTCCAAGCCACACACCATCTTGACTTGGAACTATATCACCCTTCCTTCACTGTCACTGGGTCAAAATCCTGGAACTCCATGTACCTACCCCCACATGGACTGCAGCGGTTCAAGAAGGCAGCTCACCACCGGCTTCCCAAGGGCAATTAGGGATGGGCAATAAATGCTGGCCTGGCCAGCGATGTCCACATGCCACGAATGAATTAAAAAAAACTGCTTGCTGTACCTGCATGCTTTCTGCATTCCTTTTACAAGCACACCCCAGTCTCTTTGAACATCAACACTTACAAGTTTCACACCTTTTACAAAATATTTTATTTTTATATTCTTAAGACCAAAGTGAACAGCCCCACACTTCCCTACATTATACTCCATCTGCCATCTTTTTGCCCACTCACTAAACCTGTCTACATCTCTTTGCAACCTCTCTGTGTCCTCCCCACAGCTTATCTTTCCACCTACCTTTGTATTATCAGCAAATTTAGATACATTACTCTCTGTCTCTTCATCTAAGTCATAGATTATAAATAGCGGAGGCCCCAGCACTCATCCTTGTGGCACTCCACTATTCCCTGCCTGCCAACTTGAAACTACCCCGGTTATGCCCACTCTTTGTTTCCTGTCCCTTAATCAATCCCCCAGCCATACTAATATATTATCCCCAACTCCATGAGCCCTTATCTTGCCTACTAACGTTTTGTGTGGCACCTTATCGAATGCCTTTTGAAAATATGATGCAGAGGTTGCAAATAATCTGGTTCATTCTCAGACAGTTGCCAGAGAGAGGGATGGAATCAGTGACGAGGGAGCGGAGTTTTTGTCGGGGACTGAAGACAATGCCTTCTGTCTTCCCAATATGTAATTGGAGGTAATTTATGCTCAGCCATTACTGGATGTTGGACAGGCAGTCTGACAACTTAGAGACAATGGAAGTGTCAAAAAAGGCGGTGGTGAGGGAAAGTTCGGTGTCGTCTGCAGACATGTGGCAACTGATAGTCTCACTTGATTACGCAACTCACATCAGCTCTGTAGCATATACTACATATAAATCAAATAAAGTAATTTGACTGAAATATCATATATACCTCCATTTAAGGTGGCTAATAACACAACTTCCACCCAAAATAGATTTTTTTAAATTCATGACTCTCAACTAAAAAGATCAACGTTACACTGCTTCTAGCCACCAGTATTCTCACCAGCTCTGGGAGCTGTGCAATCAGAGGAAAGCTGTCATTTAAACTTGTTTTTAAATTCTCCACTGGAGATGCAGAGCAAAGCAAAAGCCAACAACTGTTGCTGATGGAGGTATACTGGCATGGTGTTCCTCTGGACACTCTTTGGTAAAATTGTGTTTTGAGGAGAACATAGTTTGCGAATAGCTGACTTCTAACCCCAAAGTGTTGAGGTAAAATATCCGTTTGACCAAGAACAATAGATTTAGTAAAATACTGGTGAGAATGGGATTGTTACTAGGTTGGTGAACTGGCAAATATATTCTGATGTCCTGTCAGTGCTTACTATCTTAAATTCCTACTATTCCCCGTCCCAAATTATCTTCGGTAACTATATGACAGCATGCGCGAAGGGATGGGAATTGAGTAATGTGCTTTTCATCTCTCTTGTTGATAGACCAGTAACTCATACCAGGTACTGGGCCTTTCGGTCTATGATTTCTCAGCCTAAGCCATCCTATAATGCTCATCTTTTTAAATCCCAATTAGAAGATATTACAATTACTTTCATAAAAAGATTTACTTTAAAATTTAGATCTTAAAATATTAAAAACACAATAATATTACATAAAATTAACAATACGAAACAGGCCACACAACCCAACTGATTCATGACAGTGTTTATGCTCCACATGACCCTCATCCGCCTTACTGCATCTAACCCAATCAACATATATTTCTATTTCTTTTTCCTTCATGTGTTTATCTTGCTTACCTATTAAATGCATCTATGCTATTTGCCTCAACTACTCCTTGTGGTAGCGAGTTCCACATTACAACCACTCTCTGGGTAAAGACGTTTCACCTGAATTTTCTATTCTTCGCTCAAAGGGTTTTGAATCTTTGGAATTCTCTGCCCCAGGGGTTTGTGGATGCTCCATTGTTGAATATCATTAAGGCTGGGATAAACAGATTTTTGGTCTTTCAGGAAATCAAAGGATATGGGGAGCAGGCAGAAAAGTGGAGTGAAGCCCAAGATCAGCCACGATCATAATGAATGGCGCAGCAGGCTCGAAGGGCCATATGGTCTACTCCTGTTTCTTGTGTTCTTATTAGCGACTATTTACATATATACACACACACATATACACATACATATGATATCAGTGCTTCTCTAATTCCGGCCTCTTGTGCATCCCTGACTTTTACTGCAACCGTTGCCTCGGCCCCAAGCTTTGGAACACTCTTCTTACACCTCTCCACCTTGCTTTCCTCCTTTAAGAAACTCCCAAAAACCTAACACTTTGACCAAACATTTGGTCATCTGTCCTAATATCACTTTTTGCGGCTCGCTACCACAGAAAGCAGTTGAGGCCAAAACATTGTATGTTTTCAAGAAGGAGTTAGATATAGCTCTTGGGTCTAAAGGGATCAAAGGATATGGGGAGCAAGCGGGAACAGGTTACTAAGGTGGATGATCAGACATGATCATAATGAATGGCGGAACAGGCTCGAAGGGCCAAATGGCCTACTCCTGCTCCAATTTTCTATGTTTCTATTTAAGGTAATTGACAAGAGAACCAGAAGCGAGATGAGGAGAAATATGTTTCTGCATTGAGTTGTTATGATTTGAAATGCACGGCCTGAAAGTTAAAGGTCAATATATTATTGATGGCATATCAGTTACAAATCTGTTGACATAAAGAGCAGCGTAGATGCTCCAATTCTATCAATGTCAAATTTCTGGCATTTAAATTCTCAACTGATTAACTTCCTAACCTCCAGAGGGTCCAACTCCCTCCCCTGTCTGAATCCTGATAATTCAAAGGTGTCTTCTAATTTTGAGTAATCTATGAATTCAAAATAGGCAACATATTTTGAGGACACAGTTTAAACCACACCGTGGCAAGTTTTCAAACGGAGTTATACAAGTATGATTATTTATAGACAGGCATCGGAAAAAATGACCCTGATCCAGACATTGGGTTGTAAAGCGCTCACTCTCCAGGACAAAAACAGGCACTCAAAAGTCCAATATAATATGTGGCGTTCACACGTTCATTCTGTGCCAGGATGGCCTCAAATGCCAAATAAATAGATACCAAATCCATTCGATGATTTTTTAAGGGTGGGGGAATGAAACAGGCTGAATTTCTCTTGCAGGAAGCCAACATGAACTCGATAGGCTGAATGGCCTCCTTCTGTGCTGCGACCATGCTATGATTCTCTGATTTTATAGGCAAGAGCATCCCAGAGTCTTCAGTAGCCCTGAAACTAGAGCTAGGCCCATTCCCTCCTATGCAAACCCAGTAACTAACCACATTTTCAGCACCATTTCCCATAAATGTGCCAACTATGCTGCTGACAGTTTTCTTGGGCCTAAAGCAGCCAAACCAGCCCTAAAAGGTTATTACTTTTTATTTTACTTTCCCAAATGTGGGGCATACTCAAACTGTGCCACCTGTGGCATCTTGTCTGCCCTGCCCACAGAGTCAACACTTGCCAACTTTCATCCTTTATGCAACTGGCATACTGCTGGTCATGTCCTGAAGATGCAAGAGAACCAATTTTGCATGGTCCTCTGGCACAACAGCTTAGCCACTGAACCAATTTCTAGGCCTGTGGAATAGAAACCAAACTGCTTCACTAGCTTTTAAGGAATGGAGCCTGCCACCACTACTCTGGTAAGCCTACACATGAATCCAGTCTCACACTACTTCATTGATTCTTAACGCCCTTTTCTGCTGTCAGAACAATTAAGTAAGCAATGAAAAAAAGTCAGAACATACATTTACATAGCGCCTTTCACCTCCTCACGACTTCCCACATACTACAAAGCCAATGAATTACTTTTTGAAGCGCAGTCACCGTGCAATTTGGGCACAGCAAAGGCCCACAGACACCAATAACATCAATGGCTAGTTAATATGCTTCGGTAATGTTTGAGGAATAAGTGTTGATCAGGACACCAGGAAAACTCCCAGCTTTTCTTCAAAAAGGACCACGGGTCCTTTTATATCCACCTGAACAAATAGACAGGGCCTTGCTTTAGTATCTCATCTGAAAGACAGTACTTCTGAAAGCGCAGCACTGCACTGAAAAGTCAGCCTAGATTACATACTCAGTCCTGGAGTGAGGCATGCACCCATGACCTCTGATTCAGAGGAGGAAATGCTACCAATGAGCCAAGCTGACACTTACCAGCATCGTCCACATCCAGGGAACAAATTTTTTAAATAATACAGCAAGCAGGAATTTAGTACCAAGAAAAATTCTAATCAGTGGATAATTAAGTGACTTTGAATTAAGGCTTTATTTAGACTGTACATCAAACTCTTCACTCATACGAAATTGCTAATAATGTAACTAAAGGAGTCTGTGTATGAGCTTGCAGTATTGAAACCTATGGTAATTTGCGCGTTTTAATATTTGTGTCATACAAAAATATTTTTTGTGGAAAATAGCTAGCTGGCTTTATGTAGTCAGGTCTTGGATTTTGGTCATTATTCACTAGCACATTAGGTCTTATTTAATTATTAGAAATGTGAACTGGTGACCAAAGTAATCATGGCACTCTAAGTAGCAACAATGCATATGATTATTACAGACAGAACAATTCAGGAGTACATTGGATACATAGATAAGAAATCAATTTGAAAAAGAAGAAAATTCTTTTGCAAGTACTCATGTCACAAATCATCCTCCAACACAAACATGCCAGGCTAAATGTTCCCTCACCGGCTATGGAGTGAATGCTGCAGTTCCTCTATAAATGTCTCGTATTCACGTACCCAGAGTAAAGTTAGGCTTTTTCATGTGTCCGGTTTTGCAGACTAGGAACTGGTGTGTTAGGATAAAATGCAATCGTACTTGGAGAATTTAAAGTGTCCCCACACAAGGAGGACTTCACCAATGGTCTGTCTGTCCAAACTAAATTCTTAAAGTAAATAGAAAATAATTCAAAGTAAAATTGTCAGATACAGTGTAATGAGGTAATAAATGCCACATGGTACCAGAATTTCTTGTAAATGGGTAGGGACAATTGACCAGAGTCCTGAATAAAGGATGTGATAACTAGACACTTAGAAAATAATGAAATGATTGGGCAGAGTCAATATGGATTTATGAAAGGGAAACCATGTTTGACAAACCTGTTGGAGTTTTTTGAGGATGTTACTTGTAGCATAGATAAGGGGGAACTATCGGATGTGGTGTATTTGGACTTTCAGAAGGCTTTTGATAAGGTCTCACACAGGAGGTTAGTAAACAAAATTAGAGCACATGGGATTGGGGGAATATAGTGGGAAGGATTGATAATTGGTTAACAGACAGAAAACAGAGAGTAGGTCATTCTCAGGAAGGCAGGCTGTTACTAGTGGGGTACTGCAAGGATCAGTGCTGGGGCCACAACTGTTCAGAATCTATATAAATGATTTGGAAATGGGGATCAAATGTAATATTTCCAAACATTGCTGATGACACAAAATTAGGTGGGAATGTAAGTTGTGAGGGTGATGTAAGGAGGCTTCAAGGGGACTTGGACAGGCTAAGTGAATGGGCAAGAACATGGCCTATGGAATACAATGTGCATTAGTGTAAAGTTATCCACTTTGGTAGAAAAAACAGAATGGCAGGGTATTTCTTAAATGCTGAGAGGTTGGGAAGTGTTGATGTCCAAAGGGACCTGGCTGGTTTTGTTCATGAGTCACTAAAAGCTAGCATGCAGGTGCAGCAAGCAATTAGGAAGGCAAATGGGACACTTGTCTTCATCACAGGGGAATTTGAGTACAGGAGTAAAAATGTCTTGCTGCAATTGTATAGAGCCTTCGTGAGACTGCACCTGGAGTATTATGTACAGTTCCTTATCTAAGGAAGGATATACTTGCATAGAGCGAGTGCAGTGGAGGTTCACCAGACTGATCCCTGGGATGGCGGGATTCTCTTATGAGGAGAAATGGAAAAAACTGGGCCTGTATTCTCTAGAATTTCAAAGAATGAGAGCTGATTTCACTGAAATTTCCCAAACCTTACAGAGCATGACAAGTGGATGTAGACAGGATGTTTCCCTTGGCTGGTGAGTCTAGAACCAGGGGATAATAAGGGGTAGGCCATTTAAGACTGACATGAGGAGGAATTTCTTCACTCAAAGGATGGTGAATGCTTGGAATTCTCTACCCCAGAGGTCTGTGGAAGCTCAATCATTGAGCATGTTCAAGACAGAAATTGATAAGATTTTTGGATACTAATGACACCAAGGGATATGTGATAGCGTGGGAATATTCTGTTGAGGTAGATGATCAGCCATGATCTAATTGAATGGCGGGGCATGCTCGACAGGCTGACTGGCCTACTCTTGCTCCTATGTTTCTATATTCCTATGTAAGCACAATCATATTTTATTTCCATCTGCAACACTACCCTGAATACTAAAAGGTCTTCAAAATAAAAGCCATAAACTTACGATTCTGGGTAATTCTACTGATTGATGGGAGCATTTTTTTCAAACCATAAAAACTGAACCCATATTCTAGAAACTTCAGGGGGAGAAAAAACTTCTTGTCAAGAGGCTCATCCGATAACCAAACATCCTCCACATTGCTTTTAGTTCTGATCCTGTAGTTTTTTTGTCAGGAAGAATGCGGCGTGGAAAGGGAGCAGTACTGCTTTAAGGCAGCAGGCTCCAGAAGCTGAGTCAAAGAGTGCATTCTCGTTGCCCAGGATACAGTCAGTCAGGACCAGAGATCGAGAGATACATTGTCACAATTTAATTTTGAACTGGCTTATGGTGGAAGCAGACTGTTCTAACTGAGAAACAGAGACAACCATGTGTTAGCACCTGAAAGGAGGGCTCTCAGACCATTTAAACTGAAGGAAAGAATTTAGTCTGTTTATTTATTATTCTCTCTCAAAATTCTAAAAAGTCAAGCCAAAACAGAGATCTCTGATAATTTAAACTGAAGGAAGGGAAGTTAGACTGTGGCAATCTTTTATCCCTCAAAAATTCTAAAGCCAAATTGATTCATTAAAAAAAAGTGTTTTCAAGTTGTTAATTGTTGAAATTCATCGCTAGAGAAGGAAAGCATCAATTTCAACTTCTAAATTAGTTGTACTGTTGAAGAACCTTTTTATCCCCCATCGGATAGTTGTGAGGACTTCAAACAACCTTGGACTGTTCCACATCTGGCAGGAGCGTAAATCTGCAAGGACTCTAATGTTTTCTGTTTTAAATGTTGTTTATATCTCAGTAGTGTTCAATAATTTGTTTTTTCTAATTAAACAGTTAATTTGTTGATTTAAAGACACCTGTTTTGGTTAGCCTCATTCGGGGGGTTAATAGATGGCACACTATGGCTGGGTCTTTCTTTAATTGGAAAGTTTAAAATGATATGTTAAGCGATCTGTGGTGGGACGGGATTGAATTAACAGTGTGTTTCTCCCACCACAATCAGAATCGTATATTTTGATTGGGGGCTTTGATTGGAGCGGTCGGTCGTATCATATTAATTGGGTTTCTCGTCTGGGATTTGAATCATACATTGATTGGGGGCTCACTAGAGATTTGAATCACATTTTAATTGGGGGCTTGCTCATAGTTAAATCATAGTTAATTCAGTGGTTCGCATCTGGGATCAGATTCAGCCTAATGTGGAGGGCTCGCATTTGGAATCATATTAATTATTCGTCTCTGAGATAACATATTTAAATTGGAGTCTTGCGTTTGGCAGCATATTTAATTGCTCTCGCGTCTGGGATCATAGCAATTAAAAACTCGATTGTTGGGATCTAAATCTGACACCAATTACAAAGAAATTAAAAGAACCCGGTCTCTTGTATAATAAGGATACAGTCTATACCATTGTAATGGCATTGGTGGTTATAGCAGAATTTTTTGGATAGCAGAAGGTTTCGCTGAGTGACTTGATAACTTTAACTAATAACAAATTAAAAGAATTGGCAATGAAATTGGGGTTGGAATTGAAATCAGGTGCCAAAAAAAGTAGAGATAATTGACATAATAGCTGAACATCTGGAATTAGATGATGATGATGATGATACAGATGAAAGGGAATACGAGGAACAAGAAAGGGAATGCAAGAGACATAAAGGTAGTAGGTCTGGGAATGATGCAGTGGTATTGGCTAGGATTCGGTTAGAAATGAAAATACTTGAGGCAGAAAAACAATTAAGTATGCTTGAATTGGAGGACAGGGAAAAAGAGAGAGCATTTCCGAGAGAAATGGAATTCCGAGAGAGGGAATTTAAAAGAGATGGAACTAAGACGAAAGAGTAGTCTTGAATCCAGGGGAAAGTCGGGTCAGGAAGAATCTGAATTTAGATCAGGACCCAGCGAGAAGTTGTTTAAATTTATACAGGCTCTTCCTAAGTTCGAGGAAAGGAACGTAGAGGCATTTTTCATATCTTTTGAAAACATTGCCAAACATATGAAATGACCAAAAGAAAGTTGGACACTGCTGATGCAGGGCAGGTTGGTAGGCAGAGCTCGAAGTTTATGCCATGCTTTCTGAAGAGGCTTCTGCAGATTATGAGATGGCAAAAAAAGCTATTCTCGCTGCGTGTGAGTTAGTCCCTGAAGCTTACCGTCAGAAGTTTAGGAACTTATGGACATTGGCTGGGCAGACATATTTAGAATTTGCGAGGGTGAAACAAATTAATTTTGACCGTTGGAAATGGGCACTTAAGATATAAACCACATATTAGAACCTTCGAGAATTGATTCTCTTAGAAGAATTTAAAAACTCCATTCTTTTAGTAGTGAGAACTCATATAGATAATTTGAAAGTTTTGAAAGCTAGGCAAGCAGCAGAGATTGCTGATGATTTTGAACTTGTTAATAAACCAACCTATTTTGTCTGTCACCCCCATAAATCTGAGAATGATAGAAAGTGGGAGAGTGAAAGGAAGGCAAGTTGCCGGGGACAAGAAGGAACAGCTGGGAATGCCCCAGGATCACCTCCTCAGGTCAGAAAAACAGCTGAGGATAGAAGTGAGGTTTGCAAGCCAAAGTGTTATCATTGCAACAAAATAGGTCATCTTCGTTCAGAGTGCTGGAAATTGCGAGGTAAACCCATAGGACTTGTTGGGGTATGCAAAGTTAGTGTAGACGAAAAGACTCTGACTGAGAGCATAGCAGACCAGGCTATAACTTTAAATGACAGCTGTGAATGTGAAACCAGATACTAAAACTAAGAGGAGTGTAGAGGTTAAGAATAAAATAGCTGAGAGTTATAATGAATTTTTGTCAAAGGGGAAAGTAACTCCGTATCTTGTAAGTGAGGCAGGAAAACCTATCATTATACTCAGCAACACAGGAGCAACCCAAACACTCTTGCTGGGGAAAGATATGAGGTTTCCGCCAGGGAGCGCCTTGAACGCTAAAGTTTTAGTTAATGGAATTGGCGGGAGTGTACACCCATACCTTTGTATAAAGTACGCCTAGAGAGTGACTTAATATCTGGAATAGTTACTATAGGAGTTGTCCACAGTTTACCAGTAAAGGGAATTGATGTACTCCTAGGAAATGATTTGGCAGGATCAAAAGTATCAGTTTCTCCTATAGTTACAGAGGAACCAAGTGAAATTAACGAAACGGAGCAATTACAGGAACAAGTTCTGGGAATATTTCCTGTGTGTGTAGTTACCCAAGCAATGGCTAAACAGGATCCATTGTCGGAGGAAAAAGGGGCACCACAAATAGATAACCAAGTATCTGAAACATTATCTGGGGATTTAGATAATCCAAATGAGATGTTTAACAGATCGTCTATCATTGCAGCACAGCAAGCTGATCCACAGATATACCGAATGGCACAGACGGCTCTGTCAGAAGCTGAGACGAAAGGAGTTCCGGAAGGCTATTATATGGCAAACGGGGTTTTGAGGAGGAAATGGAGACCACCTCATAGACCTGCCGACGAAGACTGGACAGTTGTTGAACAGATAGTGGTACCACCTAAATATTGACAAGGATTATTAAGGTTAGCACACGACATTCCTTTTGCAGGACTTAGGGGAATTCGGAAGACCAAATCACACATAAGCAAACATTATTACTGGCCAGGTCTTACAAAGGATATGAGACAATTTTGTAGAACATGCCATACCTGTCAAATGGTGGGAAATCCACAACCTACCATAAAACCAGGTGATGAAGGATTAGTGTTGTTACCATTGCAGGAAGGACCATTAAAAGCACGGTTCAGTGGTCCACATAGTGATCAAAAGAGTGAGTAAGGTAGATTACTTGATTGACACCCATGATCGCCGGAAGAATCACCGGTTGTGTCACATTAATATGCTCAAACAATATTACCACAGGAAGGAGGACAAGCCAGTACAGTTATGTCAGGTAATCAGGACTGTTGAGAAGGCAAAGGTTCGTGAGGATGAGGCAGAAGTAGGCCTAGGAAATTCTCAGATTGAACCTCCAACTATCCAATTCGCGAATATAAAATGGCTAGGAAAATAAAACAATAGGCTTTTACACTTCGAGGTAAAACAGCTTGAAGTCCTAACCAGGTTTTTTTACAACGTTTCAAAATGTTTGTAGGGATAAGCCAGTATGTACAACCTTAGCCACACATGATGTGGGTATAGGGGGAACCATTCCTTTAAAACATCCTTGTCGCTTAGGTCCAGACAGATCCAAGTGGAAGCAGAGGTACAATGCATGCTGAAGCTTAGTTGAACCTAGTCGGGACAGCTGGAATTCGTAGATGGTCTTGATGACGAAACCTGGTGGGTTGGCTCAAATTTGCAGAGACTCTAGAAAAGTCACTGAGGTAAAGAAGGCAGACTCCTACCCAAATTCTCATTTAAAGGACAGTATGGGCAGGGTGGGCAACACAATGTGTCTTAAAGAGACAAATGTGTTGTAGGAAACCTGTCAAATTCCTTTGACACCCCAGGGTAAGAAAAAATCAGCTTCTGTTACACCAGACAGGGTTTTCCAGTGTCAAGTGATGCCACATAGGTTAAGGGGTACTCGAGAAACTTCTCAAAGAATAGTAAACCCAGTCAGTGCTCCTAGCTGTGCAGTTCTCCTGGCTGAGCTGATGGACAATAGGGATACTTGGAAGCAAAACACGAAACAATTGGAAGACTATGCTTGGAAATTTGAAATGGGTTAATTGTGACAACCTTTTGAAAATTTAAAGCCGAAATGTTCTGGTGGAACTTGTTGCTGTAGTCTTAACATTTTAGAAAAGTGTATGCCTGTAAATGTGAAAAAAAAGTTAGCATTCCAGGAATGGCATTTTATTCCGCCAGGGCGGAGGTGTTATGATCCTGTAGTTTTTTTTGGGGGGGGGGGGTGGAGAATGCGGTGTGCCTTTAAGGCTGGAAAGGGAGCAGTACTGCTTTAAGGCAGCAGGCTCCAGAAGCTGAAGCAAAGACTGCATTCTTGTTGCCCAGGATACAGCCATTCAGGACCAGAGATCGAGAGATATATTGTTACAATTTAATTTTGAACTGGCTTACAGTGGAAACAGACTGTTCTAACTGAGAAACAGATAGACAGTTGTGTGTTAGCACCTGAAAGGAGGGCTCTCAGACCATTTAAACTGAAGGAAGAGAATTTAGTCTGTTTATTTATTATTCTCTCAAAATTCTAAAAAGTCAAGCCAAAACAAAGATCTCTGATAACTTAAACTGAAGGAAGGGAAGTTAGATTGTGGCAATCTTTTATCCCTCAAAAATTCTAATGCCAAATTGATTCATTAAAAAAAAAGTGTTTTCAAGTTGTTAATTGTTGAAATTCATCGTTAGAGAAGGAAAGCATCAATTTCAACTTCTAAATTAGACTGTTCTACTGTTGAGAAACCTTTTTTTCCCCCCATCAGACGGCTGTCAGGACTTCAAGCAACCTTGGACTGTTCCACATCCAGCAGGAGCGTAAATCTGCAAGGACTCTAATGTTTTCTATTTTAAATGTTGTTTATATCTTAGTAGTGTTTAAGAATGTGTTTTTTCTAATTAAACAGTTAATTTGTTGATTTAAAGACACCTGCTTTGGTTAACCTCATTCAGGGGGTTAATAGATTGTACAATTTGGCTGGGTCTTACTTTAATTTGTAAAGTTTAAAATGATATGTTAGGCGATCAGTGGAGGGACGGGATTGAATTAACAGTGCATTTCTCCCACCACAATCAGAATCGTATATTTTGATTGGGGGCTTTGATTGGAGCGGTCAGTCTTAACACTTTCCAGATCTCATCGAAATGAGCTGACTTCTCATACATAGGGTAAATATGTGGGTACTACAGAAATACTTAATACATTTGGTTGCAATAGCACAGAGAGAAATTTCAACCCCTTAGTGATTTTGGTGGCTCAGCATACATAAAAATCATTACTATGTTAACACCCCTGCACCCAATAAACTGGTTTTTAGAATAACTGATATTACCCATCCAGTCAACTCTCCAATTTTGATCTACTTTCCCTCCTCTGGCTACAGAAAATTACTTGGGGTTAGTTCCAAGGGCATGAATGACAGTATCTCACCTAGGTGACTGTTCCTCAGATGTCAGCCAAGACTGTAAGAGTCACTCGGCTGTTTGACAATGGGGGACAGCAGAGTCAACTCTGACACTGGTCTCACCGAACAGCCTAACAAACATCAAGTTTCAGAAGGGTTCGATGGACAATTATCAGGAACAGGAACAATGAACAATATTTTCCCTTTATGGTCCAGGGACACTGTCAGAGTAGTACTTTGGCCCAGTGAGTCACTGAAACAGTTCTGAGGGGAGTATCTTTATTAACAGGAATTTCAGTCGTTACAGTACGTTCCCAAAACACCAATAGCAACAATAAATTACATTTTAACACCATTTCCCGTACACAAAATGTAAAATCAAAGTCCGTAAAGGTAACTTTTAACCTTAAGTTTTTGTTGCACGTGATATGGTAAATATGTTCATTGCAACAAAATGTGCTAAAGCTTAATACTGAGCTTGTTTGAGAATCAGGTAATGGATTTCCCAAGTTGGACATCAGAAATGGTGGTTTGGTTGTGGAAAATGTGACTAGTGCAGAACTTGCACTTCCCCTGTATATTCTACATTGCTCATAAGTGTAAGCCACAGGATTCCAGTACAAATGCTTTTTTAAAAAAAAATAGATTTTGAAATAGAAAAGTACTTACTAATTAGGGAAGCAGTACTTTGGAATCTGATCACCTGCAAAACCAGCTTTGACAACACCAGAGCCCTGGAATGGAAAGTGTAAACACCCATGAGTATTAACATCTAACCTACACACTTTGAAACTGTGGTTTGCAAATTTTGTGTGCGTGAGGCCCCTGCAATTACTGGAATGCTTTCAGGGACCCCTGCAATTATTGACAAGATCCTCGCCTCCAAAAGACAGTGTCAGCTTCTCAATGGAAAATAGTGTTACCACTGCAGATTTGTTTTACTTCTGATGCAATTGATGCAACAAACACAGAAAAAATATAGCACACAAAATTCTCAAGGCACTGAGCTCATAGTTTGCCAGTCTACAGACAGACTGGAATCTGACCGTGTGGTTCTCGTACAGACCTCAGCTTGAAAACCGGTGCTCTAACATAACAGCAAACATTATTTTTACTAAAACAGCAAGTACTAGGGGATTTTCCAATGTACCACTTGCAATTCAATCCGGAACAATTTTTTAAAATTTATTTACAACACTGGCAAAGCCAGCATTCATTGTCTTTGAGCAGCGGCAGTGATAAGCTGCCTTCTTGAAGTTTTGCAGTCCGTATGGTGAAGGTGCTGCCACAGTGCTGATAGGATTTTGACCCAGGAACGTGATATATTTCCAAGTTGGGATGGTATGTGACTTGGAAGGGAACTTGGAGGTGGTGGTGCTCCCATGTGTCTGCTGCCCTTGTCCTTCTAGGTGGAATAGGTCGCTGGTTTGGGAGGCACTGGCTAAGATATAGTATTATCACTGGAGATAATTAACTTATTTGAGACCAATATCTGTTGTATGATCGCTTTAAGAGTGATATTCCTTTAAGAACTCAGTACGCTAATGAGCTAAGTACCAGGATGTAGTCACGTGACCAGAAGCCATAGTTATTCTGCACAGCAACACCCTAGACAAAGGTTCTGTAGATAGTTTGCTCTGTATTGTATGTACTAGCTTAGCTGTTAATAAACCTTCTAGAGATCTTCAAGAAACTGGAATCCATGTACTTCATTGTGTTGCTTAAGATAACACAAAGAAACTGATGACAATATCCTATAGCAAAAATCACATTTAACCAAACCACTTACATGTTCTGCCTTGCACTTCTCGGGCTGAATTTTGCCAGCATAGTGGGGGACCCCCAGCCTCATTTCTCGGCACACAGGTAATTAGCTGCTTGACACCTGAGCTTTAAAAGATGGGAGCCCGCCCCCAAGAGCTGCCAGCCAATCCAAGGGCTGGAAGCTCTTCAGTATCAGCAGCTCCACAGAGAGCACTGGCCACTGTTGGGACTGCAGCTGTCAAAGATGGACGGTGACCTCCCCATGAGCTAAGTGGGGTCAGGGTCGCCAGGGCCAATTAGGCAGGCCTCGGCGAGGGTTGGGGAGATTTCTCTGCATGGCCAGGGGGACCACTCAGTGGATCACAGAGTGGCCTATCAGGAAGGACCCCACCCCAACCCACAGGGAGGCCGCCAGGTTTTACTGAGCGGTCTCCCCACTTGGCTGGGGGGGGGGGGGCCTCACCTCCCACTTAAGGACTTCAATTGGCCTCCGAGCAGGAAGACTGTCCTCTACCTTCCCCGCTGCTGATAAAATTCCATGGCGTCAGGAAGGTGATGGCCACTCCACCCGCCGTCTTCCCTCACCATTATACAGTCCCCCCACAACTGCCTCCCAGCCTATCCCTAGAGGGACGGTAAAACTCAGTCCCTTATGTGATACTCAATGTATCACCTCAAACTGCTCCCACCAGTTGACAAAGCTGCACCATCAATCATGGTATCATGTTGCTTAGAAAGCTCGTTCAAAACACAGATCAAGTTTAAAATACCTAAATCTACTGCTGTATTACTGCATATTTTTCCACAGTTCAAGTGGACATTGTATGAAAATCTCACTCACTCAACACTAAGTATCATTGAAATCCTAGTCACAACACTGACATTATTCCTTATATATCACAGGTAGTGTTAATGGAAAGTCATTATATTTCTTTGCAGGAATTGTGGGAAAAAATAAACTGTGGAGGTCTGTAACAGCAACTCACTGATTCATGAAGATTCCATAAGCCATGTACAGGGAACATTTTGAGCTGTATAACTTTGTGGAGAAGTACTGATCGTTTTAAATAAAAAGTTGGGGAGAGGGCTCAGGTGAAGGGAGGTTTAGAAATGTAAAGACAAAATTCAAGGCAATAGAGTACAGTGATTTGGGTAAAGACAAGTAGAATGGGACAGGAAGGGACAGAGAGTTTAATGGCAATAGTGCATTGGTGAATAAGGTCCATGGAAAGATTGGTAGTAAAAAATTTTAATTAAAGGCTCGTTATCTGAATGCTCGAAGCATTCGCAATAAGATAGATAAACTAGTGGCACAAATAGACATAAATGGTTTGGATCTAGTTACCATTACAGAGACATGGTTACAAGGCGACCAAGGTTGGTAAATAAAAAATCCAGGAGACAGAACATTTCAAAAAGACAGACAGAATGGAAAAGGAGGAGGAGTAGCCCTCATTGGAAAGGATGACATAAGAACAGTGATGAGAAAGGATCTTGGTTCAAAAGATCAGGAAGTAGAATCAGTATGAATTGATATTGCATGAAGTAAGAAATAATTGAGCTTGTAACAGTAGTAATGCAATAATTGTGGGGGAGTTTAATCTTCACATAGACTGGACAAATCAAACTGGTAAGGGTGGTCTGGAGGATGAATTTGTAGAAGACTTTTGTGAGAGTTTCCTGGAACAATACGTTGTGGAACCAACTCGGGGATAAGGCTACTTTAGATCCAGAATTGTGCAATGAAGCAGGTTTAATTAGTAATCTCATAGTAAAAGATCCTCTAGGAAAAAGTCATCATAATATAATTGAATTCCATATAAAGTTTAAAAGTGACATACTCCAGTCCCAAACAAGAATCTTGAACTTAAAGAGAGCCAATTACATGGGTATGAGAGGAGAGCTAAGGTTGATTGGGTAAATAGATTAAAGGTATGGCAGTAAATAAACAGCAGGAAACATTTAATGAAACAATTCAAAATGTTCAACAAAAATACATTCCATTAAAAAACACTTTCAGCAAGATCCATCCCTCACTTACTACAGAGTTAAGGATAATATTAGATTAAACAAGGCTTATGATGTTGCAAAGTATAGTAGTAACCCTGAGGAGTGGGAGTGTTTAAGAAACCAGCAAAAGGCGACCCAAAGGTTGATAAAGAGGGACAAAACAGAATGAGAGTAAACTCCCAGAAATATAAAAAACAGACTGTAAATATATAAAAAGAGTAGCTAAAATAAACATTGGTTCCTTGGAGGCAGAGACAGGAGAAATTATCATGGGGAACAAGGAAATGGCGGAGGTGCTGAACAAATATTTTGTGTCTGTCTTCACAGTAGAAGACACAAATTACATACCAGAAGTAGAGGGTAATCAAGGGGCTAATAAGAGTGAGGATCTTAAGATAATAATATCAGCAGAGAAAAAGTACTGGAGAAATGTAAGGGACTAAAAGCTGACAAATCCCCAGGACCTACTGGCCTACATTCTAGGGTTCTAAAAGAGGTAGCTGCATTGATACTGGATGCACTGGTTATGATTTTCCAAAATTCCCTACATTCTAGAACAGTCCCAAAAGCTTGGAAGTTAGCAAATGTAACAATGCTATTCAAGAAAGGATGGAGAGAGAAAACAGGGAACTACAGGCCAGTTAGTCTGACATGCTGGAATCTATTATTAAGGAATTCTTAACAATGCACTTAGAAAATCATAATATAAGCAGACAAAGTCAACGTGGTTTTATGAAAGGGAAATCATGTTCGACAAATTTATTAGAGGTTTTTGAGGCTGTAACAAGTAGGGCAGATAAAGGGGAACCAGTGGATGTAGTGTTGTTTTGGTCGCTGTGAGGCAACTTTGGAGTGCCCTCTCCATAACACATGCCTGGGCGGAATGTATGGAGGTTGTGAGTTGCCCAAGTGTCAAAACCCCCCTCTCGGCCTTCCTAGTGGGGTCCAAAGGAGTGCAGAGCACGACATTTGGCACTGGTATGGCTGCAAGAACCGCCAGAGACATGCCAAAGGTAACACATGACCGCCTTAGGGGTTCTGCTCCGGAATTTCTGTTTGGGTTTACTCCCTTCGCCTTGGTCACTCTCAAGACGCCCACAAGGCAGTGGGGTCTCTCGATGCAGAAATCAACATGCGCATGGGAAAGGTGTCTGCTGCTATGTCCAGATTGACCAAGAGGGTGTGGGAAAATGGCGCACTGACATGGAACACAAAAGTCCGAATGTTTCAAGCCTGTGTCCTCAGTACCTTTCTCTATGGCAGCGAGGCCTGGACAACGTAGGTCAGCAAAGAGCGGGCACGATGGAGTCTTTTAAGATGTATCTAGACAGATACATGAATGGGCAGGAAGAAAAGAGATACAGAACCTTAGAAAATAGGCGACATGTTTAGAGAGAGGATCTGGATCGGCGCAGGCTTGGAGGGCCGAAGGGCCTGTTCCTGTGCTGTAATTATCTTTGTTCTTTGTTCTTTGTCTCAACTCATTCCATCTTCGCTGCCTCCGGAGAATCTTTGGCATCAGGTGGCAGGACCATATCTCCAACGCAGAAGTCCTCGGGGCAGCCAACATCCCCAGCATATACACCCTACTGAGCCAGCGGCGCTCAAGATGGCTTGACCATGTGAGCCGCATGGAAGATGACAGGATCCCCAAGGACGCATTGTACAGCGGGCTCGTCACTGGTATCAGACCCACCGGCCGTCCATGTCTCCACTTTAAAGACGTCTGCAAACGCAACATGAAGTCCTGTGACATTGACCACAAGTCATGAGAGTCAGTTGCCAGTGATCGCCAGAGCTGGTGAACATATAGGCGGGGCTAAAGAGTGGCGAGTCGAAGAGACTTAGCAGTTGGCAGGAAAAAAGACAGAAGTGCAAGGAGAGAGCCAACTGTGTAACAGCCCTGACAACCAATTTTATCTGCAGTGCCTGTGGAAGAGTCTGTCACTCTAGAATTGGCCTTTTTAGCCACTCCAGGCGCTGTCCACAAACCACTGACCACCTCTAGGTGCTTACCCATTGTCTCTCGAGACAAGGAGGCCAAAGAAGAAGAGTAGATGTAGTATACTTGGATTTCCAAAAGGTATTCAATAAGGTGCCACACAAAAGGCTAATACACAAGATAAGGGTGCTTGGAGTTGGGGATAATATATTAGCATGGCTATAGGATTGGTTAACTGACTGGAAACAGACAGTAGGGATAAACAGGGCATTTTCAACTTGGCAGGCTGTAACTGACAGAGTTCCTCAAGGATCAGTGCTGGGGCCTCAGCTATCTACAATCAATATTAATGACTTAAACAAAGAAATGGAGAGTAAAGTATCTAGGTTTGCTGATGATACAAAGCTAGGTGGGAATGTAAGTTGTGTGGAGGACACCAAAGAGGCTGGAAAGAGATATAGACAGGTTAAGTGAGTGGGCAACAAGGTGGCAGATAGAGCATAATGTGGGAAAAGTGTAAGGTAGCACTTTGGTAGTAAGAACAGAGAAGCAGAATATTTTTTTTAAAAGCATTAAACTTCGAAATGTTGATGTTCAAAGAAGCTTAGGTGTACTCATACAAAGAACACAGGAGGTCAGTTTGCAGGTGCAGCAAGCAATTAGGAAGGCAAATAGCATGTTGGCCTTTATTGCAAGGGATTGGAGTACAAGAATAGGAGGTCTTTCTACAATTGTACGTGGCTTTGGTGAGACCACACCTGGAGTACTGTGTGAAGCTTTGGTCTCCATATTTAAGGAAGGATATACTTGTGTTGGAGGCAGTATAGCAAAGGTTCACTAGCTTGGTTCCTAGAAAGAGAGGTTTATCCTATGATAAGATTATCCTAGCTAACTGGAAACAGAGAGGAGGCATAACTGAGTCATTTCCTGGCTGGCAAGATGCAACAAGTGGTGTGTCACAGGGATCTGTGCTGGAGCCTCAACTTTTTACAAGTCATATGACTTAGACGAAGGGACCGAAGGTATGGTTGCTAAATTTGCCGATGACACAAAGGTAGGCAGGAAAGTAACTTGTGAAGAGGACATAAGGGGCTACAAAGGGGATATAGATAGGTTAAGTGAGTGGGCAAAGACCTGGAAAATGGAGTATAATGTGGGAAAATGGGAAATTGTGCACTTTGACAGGAAGAAGAAAAAAGCATATTATCTAAATGGTGAGCGATCGCAGAGCTCTGAGATGCAGAGGGATCTGGGTGTCCTAGTGCATGAATCGCAAAAGGTTAGTATGCAGGTACAGCACGTAATTAGGAAAGCTAATAGAATGTTATTGTTTACTGCGAGGGGAATTGAATACAAAAGTAGGGAGGTTATGCTTCAGCAATACAGGGCATTGGTGAGACCGCATCTGCAGTACTGTGTACAGTACGGGTCTCCTTATTTAAGGAAGGATGTAAATGCGTTGGAAGCAGTACAGAGAAGGTTTACTAGACTAATACCTGGAATGGGCGAGCTGTCTTACAAGGGAAGATTGGACAGGCTAGGCTTGTATCCGCTGGAATTTAGAAGAGTAAGCGGCGACTTGATTGAAACATATAAGATCCTGAGAGGTCTTCACAGGGTGGATGTGGAAAGGATGTTTCCCCTTGTGGGAGAACCTAGAACTAGGGATCACTGTTTAAAAATAAGGGGTCGCCCATTTAAGACAGAGATGAGGAGAAATTTTTTCTCTCAGAGGGTCGTGAGTCTTTGGAATTCTCTTCCTCAAAAGGTGGTGGAAGCAGAGTCTTTGAATATTTTTAAGGCCGAGGTAGATAGATTCTTGATAAGCATGGAGGTGGAAGGTTATCAGGGGTAGGTGGAAATGTGCAGTAATCAGTTCAGCCATGAACATATTGAATGGCAGAGCAGGCTCAAAGAGTTGAGTGGCCTACTCCTGCTCCTAATTCGTATGTTCGTATGTATGTTCGTAACAGGTTGAGTAAACTGGGCCTATACACTCTGGAGTTTGGAAGAATGAGAGGTGATCTCATTGAAACATCCAAGATTCTGAAGGGGCTTGACAGAGTAGACACACAGGTTGCTTTCCCTGGCTGGGACACAGTCTCAGGATACAGGATTGATCATTTATGACTGAGATGAGAAGAAACCTCTTCACTTAAAGGGTTGTGAATCTTTGGAATTCTCTACTCCAGAGGGTAGTGAATGCTCCATCGTTGAATATATTTAAGGCTGAGATAGACAGATTTTTGGTCTCTCAGGGAATCAAGGGATATGGGGAGTGGGCGGGAAAGTGGAGTTGAGGCAGCAGACCAGCCATGATCATGTTGAATGGCAGAGCTGTCTCGAGGGGCCGTATGGTCTATTCCTGCTTCTATTTCTTATGTTCTTATAGTTCGATCATCGGCGATTGAAGTGATGAAGTAATTTGATAAGAGTAGCACATTTTGGAGTTTAATTTCCTTTCTGTGCTATTTTTAGCACATTAATTAACGCAGGTTAAAGACTGCACTAAAATAGCACAAGCAAGGCGTTAACCAGTGCACTAAAAATAGGAAACTAAACACTAAAGAGGAAATTCAACTCCAAGCACTGGATCTCAACAATAAAATGTAATGGTTTTAGTACAATTTTTCCTAAACCATATTGGTACACTAGCCAAATGACAGTAGTTTTTAGAATTAAAAGTATTATTAATTGGTGTTTTCTTTTTAAATGTCTCTGACATCAACAGAAGCAGAACGGTTTCTATTGTAAAGAACTTTTTTTTTAAAAAAGCAATCTGTTTATCAAATGTTCAACTGAGTTGATCAGAATCCTCAAATTGAGGATCATGACTATGTATTGTACAGCATATTTCTAAAATTGTCTTCAATTCTCAACAATCATTTGGAGCAGAGAATTCCACATCCTAATCATCCTGTGTAAATTACTACAAAATAACTCACAAATTGAACAATGATATGCCAAACATTCAGATACATCGGGCTGAATTTTATGGACCCCAGGGAGATGGGATGGAAGGTGGGGCGGGGCATAAAATAGCAACGGAAGGCAGGGGACGAAGTGCCCATCGCCCTGTGATTAAGCTGGCAGCGGGAAAGGCTGATGACAGCCTTTCCGCCCAGAGGCCAATTGAAGCCCTTGAGTGCCCAATTATTAGCCACTTAAGGGCCTTATCCTGCCACCACTGGTATTGTATCAGTGGCTGGGTGAGGGGCTTCTGCCACTTGGGGAAGTTGCCCAGTTAAATGAGGCAGCAACCCTTCATGTTTGGTGACAATCTGTGGCCCCCTGAGGACCCCTGACAGCAAAGGCCACCTATCCACTAAGACTATCCCCACCCTCAAAGACATTGGCATAGAGTATAAAAATTGGCAAGTCATGCTGCAGCTGTACAGAACTTTAGTTAGGCCACACTTAGAATATTGCGTGCAATTCTGGTTGCCACACTACCAGAAGGACATGGAGGCTTTGGAGAGGGTACAGAAGAGGTTTACCAGGATGTTGCCTGGTCTGGAGGGCATTAGCTATGAGGAGAGGTTGGATAAACTCGGATTGTTTTCACTGGAACGACGGAGGTGGAGGGGCGACATGATAGAGGTTTACAAAGTTATGAGCGGCATGGACAGAGTGGATAGTCAGAAGCTTTTTCCCAGGGTGGAAGAGTCAGATACTAGGGTCATAGGTTTAAGGTGAGAGGGGCAAAGTTTAGAGGGGATGTGCGAGGCAAGTTCTTTACACAGAGGGTGGTGAGTGCCTGGAACTTGCTGCCGGGGGAGGTGGTGGAAGCAGGTACGATAGCGACGTTTAAGAGGCATCTTGACAAATACATGAATAGGATGGGAATAGAGGGATACGGTCCCCGAAAGTGCAGAAGGTTTTAGTTTAGACAGGCATCAAGATCGGCGCAGGCTTGGAGGGCCGAATGGCCTGTTCCTGTGCTGTACTGTTCTTTTGACCACCATCTGCGCCCACCCACCTTGCCGGGGCCTACCGGCCTGGCCCCAGCAACCTCATCACACTTACCTGGGGTCTGGGGCTCCAGTAATGGGCCTCTTGTAGTACTGATAGTGGCCACCGCTCCTGGTGGCCTGCCAATACCACTGAACTGCTCTGATTGGCCAGCAGCTTTGGGAGACCGGATCCCCATCTTTTAAGGACGGGGACCCTGGCACCTGGTAGTTAATTGCCCGAGTGCTGTTAAATTGAGCTAGGTGGACTCGAAAGGGGTGAAGCAGGGTTTCCCTTGCCTTTTCAACATGGTATTAGGTCCCCCGCTGGTTCCACAAAATTCAGTCCATCATGTATGAATGGATCAAAAGGTAGAAAATTCCAGCTAAGTTCATATGTGAACCTTGACTTGCTTGTACTAGATGCTGGTATATTGTTCTTAGTCAAGCATAGGGAAATGCAAAGCTAAAATACTAATTAGGGATTCAGATACAGTATATAAAATTGTAAGTGCTTTGCTTTTGCAGTAAGTGATATCATTTGCATCTTGTAAAGCAGGCTGGTTTTATAACTACATCCCACCAGACAGCTATAATTTATTTGTTTTCTTTTGCCTTTCATTTTGAAATGATTCAAAACCAGTATTTGTTTGTTACTTCTTCCCATGATTGTTTAGATTCTCCCAGAACCATAGAAAAATTACGGTACTGAAGGAGGCCATTCAGCCAGTCGTGCCCGTGCTGGCCGGGAAAAAAAAGCTAGCTGCCCAATCTAATCCCATCTTCCAGCAACTGGTCCATAGCCTTGCAGGTTATAGCACTTCAGGTGCATGTCCAGGTACCCTTTAAAAGAAATAAGGGTTTCTGCTTCCACCCCCGTTCCTGGCAGTGAATTGCAGACACCCATCACCCTCTGGGTGAAACAATTTTCCTCATATTCCTGTGGCATATTACTCAAAACAAGCAGACGGTGATGATTTGCTAATAAGGCTCCAGGCTTGGCCAGAGTCAGCTGCACAAATCCTGCACAGCCTGACTCACTCTGCAAGGAACTGACTGTTCCCCAGGCACTCTAGCTGAGAAAAGGAGTTAACTATTGTGGAATTATTTTGTGCTTGGGTGTGGGGGATGGGAAGAATGCAAGTTCCAACAATTACCAGCACAAATACAACACAAGGGAGTCACTTAATTATAATTACTTTTAGAGATGCAGAATTCAACATTTGTTAAAGAAAAAAGAATGGAGACTTCTATTAGAGAGTTCGTCATGTTTACAAGTCTACCATGATTAAAAAGACTCAGGAAACTTTAGAACAAAGAGTGTTTCTGCCCAGTATCACTAGTGTTTTTACTAAGATTTCAATCAAGCATGAAGTTCTCGCACAGCAGTACTAAGCAATGTTTTCCACTAGAATTTCAGTAATGCATGTGTGTGAAATGTATATACCACGTCCACTTAAACTGTGAAAAATACCCAACAGTACAGTCATACTTCTTCCTTCAAATTCAGGTTGAGAGTATTTCGAGTTATATATAACAGGTAAAATACTGGCGGAGCTTTGGTGGGAGCAATTTTACAGGATGAATTAAGATACACTGGCACAACATTAAAACCTCTTGGCTTAAGCATGGTTTTTCCTATGGTGTAATGGTACCAATCTGCTAAATAACCCTCATAACAACACACTAATCTCTCTGCAATTGAAACTCCCAAAGACAATTTATTTTCAAAGAATTCCTGTAAGCTCTCTTTGAAGCTACACAAAGAGGCTATTTGGATCACACAAAATTTCATAACACACGTACTTAAGAATTTTTCTGGCGGACAAAACATTGTTAGTGATCCATGTATATTTTTAAATTTATAGACAAATTACTAGCAAATCTCTGGGTGGCAACGAATTCCAAGGCTTAAATTGAAGTGGTGGGGCTGAGTAGCGGGAAAACAGGTTGCATTACAAAACAAAAATTTAAATAAAAAGAAATTTGGGCCCTGGAGTGGAGTACACGGGAGGCCGAGGAGTACAATGCAGTGGGTTGGGGAAGACATAGATTCCTTAAATTCGGTCTAAGACTTGCACAAGCCCTGATGGCTATACATTAGTATGTAATAAATGATGTTGCAAATTTGTCCAGGTAATCTTTGTGCTATTTTATTCCCAGGAGCATGTAATTGATTTATTTCAAAATTCACAATAGCTTTAAATGCAACACTGTGCAAATATTAACACATGTTCAGTCAGCACATGCTTGTGAAATTTCTTGTTTTCTAAAGGAGGTATTAACCCATTGCAAGAGCAAATAAATTTCATATAAAGCATTAATTATTCATATGTTAATCACAGAATCTTACAATATTACAGCACATAATGAAGCCATTTAACCTATCCAATATGTGCTGGTAATTTTTTTCCCCCAGAAGCCAGGCAATCTAAGCTCACTTGCTTTCTCATTCTCAGTAGCTTCTAGTTCCTCTTTTTGAAGCAACTATCTCACTCCTTGTTAAAAGAATTCATGGACTCTACTTCAACAATCCTTTGCAGTAAAGAATTCCACATCGTAATCACCGTGTTTAAAGAATTTGGCTCTAATCTTCCCTTTTATGATCATTTTAACTTTGAATTCTATCATTCTCATCTAGCCAATTCATGGAAACAATGTCATTATTTCCTTTATCATAATGCTTCAAAAATAAAAAATATATCAGGCTGAATTGTAACAAGCTGAATGGACTGTTTCTTTGCTGCGAGGCCTCCTCTAATTCCAACCCCCCCCCACCCATCCTTGGAGCAACAGGTGCCAGAGGGCCATAACTGCAACTGCAGACCATCCTGTTGAGAGTCTCCCCCTCCACAGTAATGGCCTGGCAACTGTGACCACTGTTTATTTTTAAGCATTTAAAAGTCTTCAGAGGGCACCTCCATCTTGAGGCGCCCTCGTGGACCCCCAACTACAGCAGCAGCGCTCACCTCACCTGGTGGTGCTGCCGGCCACCCAGAGCTTTGGTCAATTCCATTGGCCCTCTTTCCTGTGCAGCCTGCCCACCATCCCTAATTGGACTGGGCTCCCGGAGGCAGCCTGTTAAATGGTCACCTCCAGGGAGATCGCACAGGCGGCGGAGCTCATAAACCATCGGTGTCGGGACCCGGAAATGGTCCCGACTCCCGTTTAAAAACTAAGGCAATAAGATTCTGCTCCTAGTGAGCCTATGCTGCACCTTTTTCTGTGACACATGTGCACCAACAGCCTATGACACTACCCTGAGGAACTCCTGCAGCAATGTCCTGGGACTGAGAAGACTGTCCTCCAACAACCACAACTATATTCCTTATGCTAGGTATGACTCCAACCAGTGGAGAGTTCCCCCCTGATTCCACTGACTTCGATTTTGCCAGCGCTCCTTGATGCCATACTCAGTCAAATGCTGCCTTGATGTCAAGGGCAAGTCACTCTCACCTCCCCTCGAGTTCAGCTCTTTTGTTATTGTTTAGAGCAAGGCTGTAATGAGGTCAGGAGCCGAGTGGCCCTGGCGGAACCCAAATTAAGCATCAGTGAGCAGGTTATTGCTGTGCAAGTGCTACCTGAGAGCACTGTCGACGACACCTTCCATCACTTTGCTGATGATCAAGAAGCGGCTGATGGATGGTAACTGGCCAGATTGGATTTGTCCTGCTTTTTGTGGAGAGGACATACCTGGGCAATTTTCCATATTATCTGGTAGATGCCAGTGTTTTAGCTGTACTGGAACAGCTTGATTAGGGGCGCGGCCAGTTCTGGAGCACAAGTCTTTAGCACTACAGCCGGGATGTTGTCAGGGTCATAGCCTTTGCAGTATCCAGTGCTTTCAGCTACTTCTTGATATCAAATGGAGTGAATCGAATTGGCTGAAGATTGGCATCTCAGATGCTAAGGACACAGATTGAAGGTTTGGGGCAAGAGATGCAGGGGAAATTTGAGGAAGAACTTTATTACGCAGCAGGTGGTAATGACCTGGAACTCTCTGCCCGCAAGGCTGGTGGAGGCAGAGACAATGACTTCAAAAGGAAATTGGATGGCCACTTAAAGGAAATAAACTTGAGGGCTACAGGGATCAAGCAAGGGAGTGGGACTGATTAGATAGCTCCGTGGAGAGCCTGCAAAGACTCGATGGCTGCATGGCCTCCTTCTGTGCCATAAATGACTCTATGATCTCAGGGGAAGGCTGACATGAATCAACCACTCGGCACTTCCGGCTGAAGATGGATGCAAATGCTTCAGCCTTGTCTTTTGCACTGATGTGCTGGGCTCCCCCATCATTGAGGATAGGGATATTTGTGGAGCCTCCTCTTCCTGTTAGTTTTTTTAATTGTCCACCACCTGACTGGATGTGACAGGATTGCAAAACTTTGATCTGATCCATTGGTTGTGGGATTGCTTAGCCCTGTCTATTGCATGCTGCTTCCGCTGTTTGACATGCAAGTAATCCTGTGTTGCAACTTCACCAGGTTGACACCTCCTTTTTAGGTATGCCTGGTGCTGCTCTTGGCATGCCCTTCTGCACTTCATTGAACCAGGGTTGATCCCTTGGCTTGATCATAATGGTAGAGTGATGGATATGCTAGGCCATGAGGTTACAGATTGTGGATGAATATAATTCTGCTGCTGGTCCACAGCGCCTCATGGATGCCCAGTTTTGAGCTGCTGAATCTCCCATTTAGCACACTGGTCGTGCCACACAACACAATGGAGGGTATGCTCAGTGTGAAGACGGGACTTCGTCGCCACAGGGACTGTGCGATGGTCAGTCCTACCTATACTGACAGCGACAGATGCATCTGTATCAGGTAGATTGGTGAGGACGAGGTAGAGTAGGATTTTCCCCTCTTGTTGGCTCCCTCGCCATCTGCCACAGGCCCAGTCTGGCAGTTATGCCCTTCAGGACTCGGCCACCTCGGTCAGTACTGGTGCTACCAAGTCGGTCATGGACATTGACATCCCCCACCCAGAGTACATTCTGTGCCCTTGCCACCCTCAGTGCTTCCTCCAAGTGGAGGAGTACTGATTCATCAGCTGAGGGAGGGCGATAGGTGGTAATCAGTAGGAAGTTTCCTTGCCCACGTATGACCTGATGCCAAGAGACTTCTGGAGTCAATGTTGAGGACTCCAAGGGCATCTCCCTCTGGACTGTAGACCACTGTGCCGCCGCCTCTGAGTGTCCCCTGCCAGTGGAACCAACATACCTAGGAATGTGATAGTGGTCTCCGGGACATTGGCTGTAAGGTATAATTCTGAGAGTATGACTCTGTCAGGCTGTTGCTTGACTAGTCTGTGGGATCGCTCTCCTAATTTTGGTACAAGCCCCCAGATGTTAGTGAGGTGAACTTTGCTGGGTTGGGTTTGATGTTGTCATTTCCGGTGCCCAAGTCGATGCCAGGTGGTCCATCCGGTTTTATACCTTTTTGACCTTTCTGTAGCAGTTTGGTACAACTGAGTGGCTTGCTGGGCAGTTAAGAGTCAACCACATTGCTGTGGGTCTGGGGTCACTTGTAGACCAGACCAGGTATGGATGGCAGATTTCCTTCTCTAAAGGGGATTAGTGAACCAGACAGGTTTTTACAACAATCGATGAAAGTTTCATGGCACCTTTACTGAGATTAACTTTCAATTCCAGATTTTTATTAATTAATTGAATTTAAATTCTACCGGCTACCATGGTGGAATTTGAACATGTCCCCAGGGCATTAGCCTGGGCCTCTGGTTACTAATCCAGTGACATTACCACTGCGCCACTGTCTAGGGATCAAAACTGATATCCTCCCAGAATGGCTCAATATCATAGCTGGCTGTATATTTGCTCATTATGTGCAGCTCTGAGAAGGAAGAGACTTCAGTAGTACCTTTCATGATCCCAGTTCACAGTCAATTAAGTACAAAAAACAAAGAACAGTACAGCACAGGAACAGGCCATTCGGCCCTCCAAGCCTGCGCCGATTTTGATGCCTGTCTAAACTAAAACCTTTTGCACTTCCGGGGACCATATCCCTCTATTCCCATCCTATTCATGTATTTTACAAGATGCCCCTTAAACGTCGCTATCGTACCTGCTTCCACCACCTCCCCCGGCAGCAAGTTCCAGGCACTCATCACCCTCTGTGTAAAGAACTTGCCTCGCACATCCCCTCTAAACTTTGCCCCTCGCACCTTAAACCTATGTCCCCTAGTAACTGACTCTTCCACCCTGGGAAAAAGCTTCTGATTATCCACTCTGTCCATACCACTCATAACTTCTATCATGTCGCACCACCCCCCCCACCACCTCCATCGTTCCAGTGAAAACAATCCGAGTTTATCCAACCTCTCCTCATAGCTAATGCCCTCCAGACCAGGCAACATCCTGGTAAACCTCTTCTGTACCCTCTCCAAAGCTTCCACGTCCTTCTGGGAGTGTGGCGACCAGAATTGCACGCAATATTCTAAGTGTGGCCTAACTAAAGTTCTGTACAGCTGCAGCATGACTTGCCAATTTTTATACTCTATGCCCCGACCGACGAAGGCAAGCATTTGTCTGGATTAAATTCCACCTGCCATTTCTCCGCCCAAGTCTCCAACTGATCTATATCCTGCTGTATCCTCTGACAATCCTCATCACTATTCGCAACTCCACCAATCTTTGTGCCATCCGCAAACTTACTAATCAGACCAGCTACATTTTCCTCCAAATCATTTATATATACTACAAACAGCAAAGGTCCCAGCACTGATCCTTGCGGAACACCGCAAGTCACAGCCCTTAGTCAAAGTACCTTTGAAGTGTAGTCACTACTGTACTGTAGGGAAGTGCACCGGCCAAGTCATGTAAACAGCCATGAGAGTAATGAGCTTACTAACTGGATAATCTGTTTTAGTGATGTTGGTTGAGAGATAAATATTGACCAAGACATAGAGAACTTCCTTGTTCTTCAAATAGTGTGATGGGATTTTTCTCATCCACCTAAGATGGCAGTTGGAGCCATCAATACTGCACCAACGTCAACCTGGACTGTGCTCTCAAATCCTGGAGTGGAACTTGAAACTGTAACCTTCTGACTCAGAAGTAAGAATACTACCACAAAGCTAAGATTTGCAGCTTCGGTGAGAGTCAAAAGGTCATGGTTGACGCATTCCCACCCCTCCACTTCAGGATATATGTACATAATCTAGGCTGCACTTCAGCATAGTACTGCATTGTTGAAGATATTGTCATTTGGATGAGACATTAAACTGAGGCCCCTTCTACTGTTAAGATGGACATATAAGATCCCATAGTACTGCTCCCTCAACCAACATCACCAAAAACAGATGACATAAACACACATCTCATTTGCTGTTTGTGGGGCTCTTCTGATCACAAATTGGCCACTACATTTTCTGACATAATACTGATGACTCCATTTCAAAACAAATTCATTCGGTGTGAAGCACTTTGAGACAACCCGAGGATGTCACTTGAAGTACTTGATCTGAAAGCACCTTGTTATCATCTACATGCCAATTTTGTACATGATTAATTTGATATTTAAAATTTTTGGTAGAGGTGTTAATGAGGATAGTACTCTTTGTAATTTTGTGAAAGAAATAAGAAATCCTAGATTGTCTCTATATTTATGTACCTGTTATCTGGTTGTTGGATTTAGGGGAAGGTATTGGGTGACTGTTGGATCAGCACACAGGCCATAAGGGTTCTATGCAAAATGCTTTTGAACAGCCTCAATCCTGTTCTTCATGGGCGTGCACCCACAACACAAAGCATACCATAAATGATCAATCCCATGTCGGAGAAACTATGGCCTGGCTTTTCATTTTGAGGTTGGGACCCTGACGTCAGAGGAACCTCCAGTTCCTGATCCCACACCGCGTTGGAAATAGACGCACAATGTGATTTTAAAAGGCCACTAATTCGCCCAAGATAGAGATCATCATTACAGAGTTACACAGAGTGGGCCCGATTTAATGGGTCAACAGCAGCCATCATAGTGCCGGCCATTTCATCCACAGACGAAGGAGAGAGCAAAGCAATGGGCCAGCACCAGGAGAGGCACCTGCGGCAGAGCAGCCACATGTTTTTCTGATGCCTCCCTACAGGTGCTTTTGGAGGCTGGGACAGCAAGGAGAAGCATTGTTTTTCCTGACAGCGGTAGGAGTAGGAGAAGGCCACTTAGCCAGATGAAGAAGGCATGGCTGAAAGTAGCTAACTCTATGAGTCGCGGCGGTGCTGTGAGGAGGAGGTGGATTTACTGCCGCAAGCGTTTCAATGACCTTTTTAGATCTGGCAAGGTGAATGCAATGCAACATCCACATGCAAGGCCTCCAGGTCTGGTGTCAGCAGGATACACATGAGCTGAGCAGCCTAAGGATGCACAGTGCTCCTGAACATAGGTGAAATGTGTGCCCAGGAGCATTACTGAGCCCTAAGCAAAGCTCACAAACCTAGCACTATTGTGGAGAAGGTAACACTGAAGACTGTCAAATCTCACGTGATCGTTCTGCTGGAAGTGGTGAGGGAGGGCAGCTTTGTCTTATCGCTCTTGAACTTGCAGGAGAAAAGAGCACACAATTTGTGAGAGAGAGAGTGAGAGTTCGCTGAGGTGGTGGTGTGCCCCAGTTTCCTAATTTAACATCCTTGGAGGAGGCAGCCCTTGATTTGATGTGAGCGGCATCACATCAAACAGTGGGCAATGGGGAGATGGGAATCTGTCCAAGACAGGGTGAAATGATCTTAAAATATCCAGGTGAAGGGGTTGCATTCCTCCGAATTACGTCAATTGTAATGTCATGATTCAGCTCTGTAGAAGCATCAGCTGACTGAGTCAAGTTCTCATGTCTCCCACAAGTCCAGTTGTGGAGGGGAGCCTGCAGTTGCAAAAGGGACGTCGTCGCTGTCATCCATGGAGGATGAAACACTGGAGCCTGCACCATCACATCATTCAAGTGCTCTCTCCGCCAGCGCAGACACGCTCACCTCAGTGGCTCCTCAATCCAGCTTAGGATGGGTGGCACATGGTGAATGGCACTGCACGAGTGAGCAGGAGGTGGTAAGGCAGACACAGACAGCTGAGGGGAGTTCCCCTCGGAGGATGGAGGACAGACACAGCCATGATCAGCTGGGTGGAGATGCACAGCCTCGGGAGTCACACACAAGGTGGATGTTCCTGCACCAGCAGTATGAGATGTGTGTACACATGCTGGAATCCCCTGAGGCAGTGTGGAGTCATGGACACAGAACGAAGGAGTCCATTCATCACATGTTTTCCATCCATTGTGTCTCAGAGTTTTGAGTGTATGAGCTCCTCTGTGGACAGAATGGTCAACCTCATGGACAGCCATATGCAGTATCACTCTGACTGGATGCAGCAACAGTGCACTGACATGCACAGAATGTATGACACATTCTGAAGCACTAACCAGTCAGTGACGCTAATGGCGCAAAGATGCATGGAGTGGATAATACCTGTTGCACCCCAATTGGTGGTTCCATCTAAAAGACATGCATGCCATCTAAGAGCTGAGTCAGTCAAAGATGATGAGGGACCCACTCCCCACAGGCCACCAGCATCGTCCACCTCCCTGACCCCTCTGCCTGAGATAGAGGCAGCCCCCTGCATTGACACCAGTGTAGCAGACTGTGGAGGTGCCCCCAATGGTGAGGACGACCGCCATAGGTATCTCAGCTGCAGGCGGAAACAAGTGAGCAGGCTGCCTCCACCTCATCTCCAGCCACATTGGGAGCACTCTGTAGGAGCGTCTGAGAGCATAGGCCATCACGTTGTTAATTGCATTTTGTAGTTCACTTGGGTGACAGTTTCTGTGTTTATATTAAGGATGAATGAGTCAATACAATGGACATGTTGGTTGCACCCAGACTTGTGTTGTTTGCTTTCTTTGATAGCAATAAGGCAAAAGAGGGAAGAAAATGGGAAGCAAGGCCAAGCTCTGTGTTGGGGAAGAGTGTGGCTGTTGGAGTCTTGTGTTCCATCCAAGCTTGGTAACAATAGAAGAATTCAGAGTTGTGTGCATTATGGATATGCTCTCTCACTCAGGGGAAGGTAATCAGAGAGCCAACTGTCCTACAGGGCGAGTGTAGCTCAAGTGAAATTTGCCTTTGTTATGACCAGGTGAGAAAGGTGTCTAGGGTCCCTCTCAGCCTTCACCTGGTCTTACTATAACAGGGTTTAATTTTAAACACAGCATGTTTTTAGCTCCTCCTTGGTGAATCCTTGTTCACCACTTTCCAATTATAAGGCAAGGAAACTGAGCACAAACAGGTTTTCTTAGGTTTAAAGAAGAAAAGTTGAAAGTTATTAAACTTAAACTTTAATTCGGTTAATGCCTATGGATACACGACGTGCCCACACTAGCATGCATACGCGATACACACATGCAAATAGAGATGAAAAGAGAAGAAAACTAAACTGGAAAAGTTTGAGGCAATATCTGAAGAGTTTTTGTTACGGTTATTCAAGCTCACTGTAGAGTCCTTGATTGTAGGTAGATCTTGCTTTTCATTGGGGCCCAGTATTCTTCTTAAACCTTGTTCACTGTAGGAGACTTTTCTCTCTTGAGGTTCATGTGTCTTCAGTGGGTTTGGAGTTCTGTGAGAAAGAGATGGGAGCAGACAGGAGAGAGATCTTCTCAGTCCAGAAGCAAACAGACACCCTCAGTTCAAACTGTTTGTACAATTCAGAAAACCCAGGTTGCCAAGCAGGTTAGTCATGTGACTAACTGGTCTGACCACGTCTTGGATTGTATCACCTTAGCAGTCTCTGGAATACTCCTCTTACACACAATACCTGGTGATCAAAGTCCATTGTGGGTTGAATGTGTCAGGGACTGGTCCTTTGTCCTTCCAAGCACCATCTGTTAATATGCAAATGTCTTTTCCAGCCACGGCTGATCTGTTTAACAAGTTCTTTCTTCACTCCAGTAACAGTTTAAGATCAATGTTCATGACTAAATTTATGTGTCTCATTCTTGGCAGGTGGGGGCCTAGCATGACACCTTGATCAGAGGGAGAGGCCCTTGTGTCCCTGCCATCCTGATGAGTGCCTTGAGGCAATCCTGCCAACCATCCTACAAAGCATGGGCACCATTTGGCAGTGCACCTTCCTCCTCCTCTAAGGAAGTGTGCTGTTCCAGTGCTTCTCCCTCTTCAAGGTTCACACCTCTCTGGAGGGCCATGTTACAGAGAGCGCAGCAGACCACTGCAATGCACAACACCCTTGAGGTGGTGTACTGGAGGGCTCCATCCGATCAGTGAAGGCACTGGAAATGCATCATCAAAACTTCAATGGCCTGCTCAATTGTGGCCCTTGTGGCCAGATGGCACTGGCTGAAGTGCCTCTGTGCCTCCCTTGCAAGGTTATGCAAAGTTGTCAAAAGCCAACTCTTCAATGGATATCCCTTAGCTTCTAGCAGCCATTCATGGATTCTTGCTGGTGCCTTGAACAGCTGTGGTATCTGCCATTGTCATAGGATGGAGGCATTATTGCAGTTGCCAGGATAGCATGGACATGCTGGCATAAAGCGCTAGTTGTGGTTGCAGACCAGCTGAATATTTAGGGTGCGGAAGCCCTTCTATTGATGAACTTCCCTGGCTCCTCACTCGGTGCCTTGATAGCCACATGGGTGCAATCAATGACCTCCTGCACCTGAGGAAATCCAACAATGGAGGCAAATCCCACTGACCTCTGTGCCTGCATTGCCCCATCAACTGGAAACTCTTATGTTCTCCCCTGCCCCTTAAACAGGGAATTGTGACCTATCTTGTGCAATGATGTGCTGCCATCTGAGAAATTCCACCAAGGGTGTGATGCCAATCCTTGGAATGAGCAGAGGTGAAGAAGTTCAAAGCCACGGTGACTTTGACAGATACTGGGAGGGCATGCCCATGAGATCTGTGAGATCTAAGATGGTCCCCTATGAGGGAACACAGATCAGAAACCATCTTCCTCGATAGGCAAAGCCTCCTGTGGCACTGCTGCAGATGCTGCTCCTCATTGCTACTTGTCCCTATCTCAGATTATTGCATTCCCATTGCCAAGTCTGGCCTTGCTTGCTGTCAGCTCAACTATCGAGGCTTCCTGGATACTACCACCCAGACCTTTTGCCTTTTGAACCCTGCTGGCTCACTAATCCAATTGCCCTAGTGCTCTACTCACGCGATGGCAATTGTGAGCCAAAGCATGAAGGCCTCTCTGAGCCTTCCCCCTTTTATGCTGCCTTATGATTATCTCTCGTAGTCACAACTGGCTACTCATTGTGTTGTCACCTCCTCCTCCTGGGTGTTTGAGAACCTTCGTGGTTTCTGTGCCTCCTTTCCAAAATAGCAATCTGGCCTTCAATGTGCAGTTAACTAGCTCATTTGCTTTATCAATTGCTCATTTGCCCTTTTTGGACAGGTTTCCGGGTCCCACTTCCCGACAGCTGTATCAAAATTGCAGTGCTACGGTAGGTACCACACCGGGAAGCCAGCAAGCTGCTCAGCAGCAGGAAAGTGCAGACCCAACCGCCTTCATTCCCGACTCACCAAGCAATGCAAATTCGGTTCTATAGTGGGAGAAGAGGGGGAAAAAATGACGCTGGTGCAAAATGGTCTTCTGAAATTTAAGGCAAATCACATTGTTGCCACAGTGTAAAGGGTAAAGTGTAAACCTAACCTGGGAGTGGTAATGCTGACATTTCTAGATGATAAAACAAGGCATTATTTCAAAAAACTGTTCATCTATGTTTGCAATTCTGGCAGTAAAAGTGCTGATACTATGATTATGCTACCAATTAAAGTGTATTTTGCAATTTCAAAAAATAATTAGCTCAAACAAAACAACATGCAAGAGAAACAGAATAATGGAATTTTACTGCAGAAGATCATTCAGTCCATTAAGCCTGTGCTGCTGCTCGCAAACCCACCCGAGCCATCTACTCTAACGGGAGAGAACTTTGTTTGCGTAGCTAGTGGTGCTACACAGACTTACGTTAATTCCCTGGGGGCAGGCAGCACCATGGGCCGCTACCTGCACCGACCACGCAGCATTCTTCATCGACATCAATGCAGAACAGAGATCAGCTGAATCCCACCAGCGAGTCCCAGGGCCTCTCCCTTCTCACACTCGCTGGGTTTAATTCCCCCTCCCGCTCACCCCAAACTGACTGCTCCCACCCCACTGCCCCTTCCCCGACCCTCCCCCAGCCCCCTGCTGCGGCACAGTGGCGCAGTGGTTAGCACCGCAGCCTCACAGCTCCAGGGACCCGGGTTCGATTCTGGGTACTGCCTGTGCTAAGTTTGCAAGTTCTCCCTGGGACTGTGTGGGTTTTCGCCGGGTGCGCCGGTTTCCTCCCACAGCCAAAGACTTGCAGGTGATAGGTAAATTGGCCATTGTAAATTGTCCCTCGGGAATATGGGATTACTGCAGGGTTAGTATAAATGGGTGGTTGTTGGTTGGCACAGACTCAGTGGGCCGAAGGGCCTGTTTCAGTGCTGTATCTCTAAAAAAAAAACACTATATGGGTTACATAGTCACTGGCCCCGTGAAACAGTTTGCTCCAGCGAATCGACCTAGTGTGCAAAGCGCTGCTATGCAAACACATTTCTCCCCGTTTCTAATCTTTCTTAATACCCTATAGATTTAGAAGAATGAGAGGTGCTCTCATTAAAACATACAAGATTCTGACAGGACATGACAGGGTATATGCTGAGAGGCTGTTTCTCCCACTGGAAATTCTAGAACTAGGGGTCAGAGTCTCAGGATAAGGGGTTGGTCTTTTAGGACTGAGATGAGGAGAAATTGCTTCATTCAGAGAATTGTGAATCTTTAGAATTCTCTATCCCAGAGGGCAGTGGATGCTCAGTCGCTCAGTACATTCAAGGCTGAGATCTACAGATTTTGAACTCTAAGGGAATCAAGGGATATAGGGATCAGGTGGGAAAGTAGAGTGGAGGTTAAAGGTCAGTCATGATCTTATTGACTGGCAGAGCATGCTCAAGGGGCCAGATTGGCCACTCCTGCTCATATTTTTTATGTTCACACCAAATAGAAACTAAGTGGTACAGTGTTGACACATTTTTGTTTTACCTTCTATGTTTAAATTCTGGTACTATCATAGTAGAGCATGACTACCCGACCAAAGCCAGACAGGACCCGACGACGTGTCGGGTTCGCGTTGCTCCTCCGGGTCTGGCATTCGGGCTCGAGTCGGGTCGGACACAGTGACAGCCAGGACGTCAAGGCGGGAAACACTCTGCACTAGTTTGCAGTGAGCGATTCCATCCAAGGTAGAGCACAACCTCTTTAATATAATCAACTTTATTCCGGTGGGCAGGTCGGGAAAAGTTTAAAGGACTTGGGCCGAGTCGGGCTCGAGTCCGATGTGGTTCTGTAAGGCTCGGGGCAGGTTTCATTTGCAGACCTGAGCAGAGCTTTATATAATAGCTTGACAGTCTCTTCCAAGTGCAGGCTGTAATGGTCCCATTACAAACGGGTTCAGTCAGTATCAACTCAATTGCTAATGGATGCGAGTATACAGCAAAAAAATACCTTGAATATTCAAACAAACTGCCGATTTCACACAGAGAAAGCACAAGGTTAATGTGAGGTTATATAAAATCACGTTGCTAAATAATGCATTTTTCACCAACTTACAGTGGCAGTGCAAGATGCTCATAAATGTTGATAGAGTTGAGATTCTCAACTTGAATAAAAAGTTAAAATTCATATGTAGTATATGAAAATTTTGAGAATGGTGTCAGGCAGACCACTAGCTGCCAAGAATGAGGCATATTAATTTTGTCATATGAACATTGATTTTAAACTGTTGCTGAAGTGAAGAAAGGACTTGTTAAAAAAAAATCAACAGACAATTGGCTGGAAAAACATTTGCATACTAACAGACAGTGCTTGGAAAGACAAAGGACTATTCGCTGGTCCTTTTTTTCTTTCTTTCTTTGGTCTCCTTATCTCGAGAGACAATGGGTAAGCGCCTGGAGGTGGTCAGTGATGTGTGGAGCACACCACTTAACCCTGGTCCACTTAACCCAAAATGGACTGTGATCACCAGACATTGAAGGTGAGGAAGCTCATATACTAGGATGATTGCTAAGATGGCAGAATTCACAAACAGAAGTGGTCAAACCAGCTAGTCACATGACTAGCCTGCTGGGCAACCTGGGTTTTTTTAAAATTGTGCCACAGAGAAAGAATCAGAAGGCTGTTTGAACTGGAAGCTGGAACAAGGAAGCCTCTCTCTCGCTTTCTCCCAAGCCACCAGACTGGAGAGAAAAGACTCTGACATCGAAACAAGCTGAAGCGTGAAATGGGCCCCAACGAACAGTAGGACTGTCAACCAAAGACTCCACATTGAACTTAAAGGGCTGGAATTACCAGATATTGCCTCAAACGTTTCCCGTTTATTGCTTCTACTTTTTCTGTCTCTACCTGCATGTGTGTTTATCACGTATGCATGCTAGCGTGGTCGGATTGCACATTTGTAGTCGTTAACTAGATTAGAGTTTAAGATTAATAAACATCTACCGTTCTTGTTTAAATCTAAGAAAACCTGTCTGGATTTATTTTTTTGCCTTACAATTGGAAAGTGGATAAGGATTCACTAAGGGGGAGTTAAAACACAGTGTTTTTTTAAAAATTAAACCCTGTTCTGGTTAAACGAGGCAAAGGCTGAGAGGGAACCCCTGGACCACTCTCACCTGGTCGTAACAACAGGAAGAAGGTTTGGCTGTTAAGTGACAAGTAACGTTCGGATAACACAAGTGCCAGGTATGACCATCTCCAACAAGACAGACACTAGGCACCTTCACTTGACATTCAGCAGCAGTACCTGGCATGCTCTCCTACACTCCTCACTGAACCAGCATTGGTCCTCTGGCTGGAAGGTAATAGTACAGTGAGGAATATGCCAGGCCATGAGGTTACAGATTGTGGTTGAATACAGTTCTACAGTGCTGATGGACAACTGTGCTTTAATGAGCTCATTTTCAAGCTGCTAGATCTTTTCTGAATCTAGCCCATTTAGCCTGGTGGGAATGCCATACAACATGATGGAATGTGTACTCAGCGTAAAGAAAGGACTTTGTCTCCACAGGGACTGTGTGCTGGTCACTCCAACCAAGACTGTCATAAACAGATGATTCTGGGACCAGTAGATTGGTGAGGACGAGGTCAAGTAGGGTTTTACCTCTTGGTGGTTCTCTCACCATCTGCTGCAGACCCAGTCTGGCAGATATGTCTTTTAGGACTTGGTCAGCTCGCTCGGTCAGTACTGCTGCTACCGAGCCACTCTTGCTGATGGACATTGAAGTCCCCCACCCAGAGGACGTTCTGTGTCCTTGCTACCTTCAGTGCTTCTTCCAAATTAGGTTAAGGGATAGGTTAATAGAGATGCAGTGGCAGACATTTAGGGGGAAATTTCAGAATACACAGAATAGACATTCCAACGAGAAAGAAAAATTCCAAGGGGAGGACCCACCATCCATGGTTAACTAAAACAGTTAAAGATAGTATCAAACTTAAAGAAAATGCTTATATTTGTGCAAAGACGGGTGGCAGGTCAGAAGATTGGGCAGAATATAAAAAAACAGCAAAGAATGACTAAAAGACTGATAAGGAGGGGAAAATTAGAGTACGAGAGAAAACTAGCTAGAACTATAAAAAACAGAAAATAAGAGTTTCTATAGATATTAAAAAAGAAAACAGTTAATTAAGTGAGCATTGGTTCTAAAGAAGTTGAGTCTGGGAATTAATAAGGGAAAATAAGGAGATGGCAGATGAATTGAACAGGTAATTTGCAAAGGTCTTCACTATATAGGAAATAGCTGAAAATCAGGAAATGGAAGGGAGCAAGGAATTCAAAGAAAATTACAATTACCAGGGAAGTGGTACTGAGCAAAATACTGGAGCTGCAGGTTGACAAGTCCCCGGGTCCTGATGGACTTCATCCTAGGGTCCAAGAAGAATTGGCTAGTGAGACAGGTGATGCGTTGGGTTTTATTTTCCAAAATTCCCTAGATTCGGGGAAGGTTCCATTAGTTTGGAAAATAGTGAATTTAACTACTTTATTAAAAAAGGGAGGGAGACAGAAAGCAGGAAACAACAGGCCAGTTAGCTTAACATCTGTTACAGGGAAAATGGTAGAAGCTATTATTAAAGACGTTATAGCAGGGCACTTAGAAAAATTCAAGTTAATCAGGCAGAGTTAACATGGTTTTGTCAACATGGGAAATCCTCTTTAAACAATTTATTGGAGTTCTTTGAAGAAGTAACATGTGCTGTGGATAAAGGGGAACCGGTATTGTACTTAGATTTCCAGAAGGCATTTGATAAGGTGCCAAATCAAAGGTTATTGCGGTAAATAAAAGCTCATGGTGTAGGGGGTAGAATGGATAGAAAATTGGCTAGCTAACAGGAAACAGAGAGTAGGCATAAATGGGTCATTTTCTGGTTGGCAAGACGTAACGAGTGTTGCACCACGGGGATCAGTGCTGGGGACTCATCTTTTTATGATTTATATAAATGACTTGGATGAAGGGACCAAAGGTATGGTTACTAAATTTGCTGATGACACAAAGATGGGTAGGAAAGTAAGTTGTGAAGAGGACAGAAGGAAGCTACAAAGGGATGCAGATAGGTTAAGTGAGTGGGCAAAATCTAGCAAATGGAGTATAATGTGGGAAAATGTGAAATTTTCAATTTTGGCAGACAGAATAAAAAAGCATATTTTCTAAATGGTGAGAGATTGCATGGCTCTGAGATGCAGAGGGATCTGGGTGTCCTAGTGCATGAATCGCAAAAGGTTAGTATGCAGGTACAGCAAGTAATTAGTAAAGCTAATAGAATATAGTTTATTGTGAGGGGAATTGAATACAAAAGTAGGGAGGTAATGCTTCAGTTATCCAGGGCATTGGTGAGACCACATCTGGAGTACTGTGTACAGTATTGGTCTCCTTATTTAAGGTCCTCAGTACCTTGCTATACAGCAGCGAGGACTGGACAACGTATGTCAGCCAAGAGCGACGTCTCAATTTATTCCATCTTTGCTGCCTCCGGAGAATCCTTGACATCAGGTGGCAGGACCGTATCTCCAACACAGAAGTCCTCAAGGCAGCCAACATCCCCAGCTTATACACACTACTGAGTCAGTGGCGCTTGAGATGGCTTGGCCATGTGAGCCGCATGGAAAATGGCAGGATCCCCAAGGCCACATTGGACAGTGAGCTAGTCACTGGTATAAGACCCACCGGCCGTCCATGTCTCCGCTTTAAAGACGTCTGCAAACGCGACATGACGTCCTGTGACATTGATCACAAGTTGTGGGAGTCAGTTGCCAGCGATCGCCAGAGCTGGCGGGCAGCCATAAAGGCGGGGCTAAAGTGTGGCGAATCGAAGAGACTTAGCAGTGGGCAGGAAAAAAGACAGAAGCGCAAGGGGAGAACCAACTGTGTAACAGCCCCGACAACCAATTTTATCTGCAGCAGCTGTGAAAGAGTCTGTCACTCTAGAATTGGCCTTCATAGCCACTCCAGGCGCTGCTCCACAAACCACTGACCACCTCCAGGCGCTTACCCATTGTCTCCCGAGACAAGGAGGCCAAAGAAGAAGAAAGAAGATTTAAGGATGAATAGAAGTCCACTGGAAGCAGTTCAGAGATGGTTTACTAGACTAATACCTGGAATGGGCGGGTTGTCTTATGAGGAAAGATTGGACAGGCTAGGCTTGTATCTGCTGGGGTTTGCAAGAGTAAGAGGCAACTTGATTAAACATGTAAGATCCTGAGAAGTCTTGACAGGGTGGATGTGGAAAGGATGTTTCCTCTTTTGGGAGAATCTAGAACTAGGGGTCACTGTTTAAAAATAAGGGGTCGCTCATTTAAGACAGAGATGAGGAGAAATGTTATCTCTCAGAGGGTCATGAGTCTTTGGAGCTCTCTTCCTCAAAAGGCGGTGGAAGCAGAGCCTTTGAATATTTTTAAGGCATAAGTGGATAGATTCTTAATAAGCAAGGGGTTGAAAGGTTATCGGGGGTAGGCGGGAATGTGGAGTTGAAGTTACAAGCAGATCAGCCATGATCTTAATGAATGGTGGAGCAGGCTCGAATGGGCTGAGTGGCCTACTCCTGCTCCTAATTTGTATGTTCACATGTCCAAGTGGTGTTCAACATAGAGGAATACTGATTCATCAGCTGAGGGAGGGAGGTAGGTAGGTGGTAATCAGCAGGAGGTTTCCTTACCCGTGTTTGACCTGATGCCATGAGACTTCATGGGATTCAGAGTCAATGTTGAGGACTCCCAGGGCCACTCTCACATGACTGTCTACCACTGTGCTGCAATGTCTGGTGGGTATGTCCTATCGGTGACAGAGGAGTCTGGGACATTGGCTGTAAGGTATTATTTGCTGAGTATAACGACGTCAGGCTATTGCTTGACTAGTCTGTGGGATAGTTCTTCCACTTTTTGGACAGACCTGGTGGTCCAACCCATTTCATTCTCATTCGACTTTTCTGTAGCAGCTTGATACAATTGAGTGGCTTGCTAGACCACTTCAGAGGGCAGTTAAGAGTCAACCACATTGCTATGAGTCTGGAATCACATATACACCACAGTGGGTAATGCTGCAGTACAGAATCCTGTGGTACAGACCTGGGTGTCCTTATACATAAAGAACAAAGAACAGTATAGCACAGGAACAGGCCATTCGGCCCTCCAAGACTGCGCCGATCTTGATGCCTGCCGAAACTAAAGCCTTCTGCACTTCCGGGGACCATATCCCTCTATTCCCATCCTATTCATGTATTTGTCAAGTTGCCTCTGAAAAGTCATTATCGTACCTGCTTCCACCATCTCCCCTGGCAGCAAGTTCCAGGCACTCACCACCCTCTGTGTAAATAAATAGCCTCGCACATCCTCTCTAAACTTTGCCCCTCGCACCTTAAAACTATGTCCCCCAGTAACTGACTCTTCCACCCTGGAAAAAAGCTTCTGACTATCCACTCTGTCCATGCCGCTCATAACTTTGTAAACCTCTATCATGTCGCCCCTCCACCTCCGTCGTTCCAGTGAAAACAATCCGAGTTTATCCAACCTCTCCTCATAGCTAATGCCCTCCAGACCAGGCAACATCCTGGTAAACCTCTTCTGTACCCTCTCCAAAGCCTCCACGTCCTTCTGGTAGTGTGGTGACCAGAATTGCACGCAATATTCTAAGTGTGGCCTAACAAAAGTTCTGTACAGCTGCAGCATGACTTGCCAATTTTTATACTCTATGCCCCGACCGATGAAGGCAAGCATGCCATATGCCTTAAATAAAAGTAAAATACTGCGGATGCTGGAAATCTGAAATAAAAACAAGAAATGCTGGAACCACTCAGCAGGTCTGGCAGCATCTGTGAAAAGAGAAGCAGAGTTAACGTTTCGGGTCAGTGACCATTCTTCGGAACGGTCTTGCCTTCTTGACTACCTTATCCACCTGCGTTGCCACTTTCAGTGACCAGTGGAACTGTACGCCCAGATCTCTCTGCCTGTCAATACTCCTAAGGGTTCTGCCATTTACTGTATACTTCCCACCTGCATTAGACCTTCCAAAATGCATTACCTCACATTTGTCCGGATTAAACTCCATCTGCCATTTCTCCGCCCAAGTCTCCAACCGATCTATATCCTGCTGTATCCTCTGACAATCCTCATCACTGTCCGCAACTCCACCAACCTTTGTGTCGTCCGCAAACTTACTAATCAGACCAGCTACATTTTCCTCCAAATCATTTATATATACTACAAACAGCAAAGGTCCCAGCACTGATCCCTGCGGAACACCACTAGTCACATCCCTCCATTCAGAAAAGCACCCTTCCACTGCTACCCTGTCTTCTATGACAGAGCCAATTCTGTATCCATCTTGCCAGCTCACCTCTGATCCTGTGTGACTTCACCTTTTGTACCAGTCTGCCATGAGGGACCTTGTCAAAGGCTTTACTGAAGTCCATATAGATAACATCCACTGCCCTTCCTTCATCAATTAGTGAGACACGACCTCCCCTTCACAAAACCATGCTGCCTCTCGCTAATAAGTCCATTTGTTTCCAAATGGGAGTAAATGGTGTCCCGAATAATCCTCTCTAATAGTTTCCCTACCACTGACGTAAGGCTCACTGGCCTATAATTTCCTGGATTATCCTTGCTACCCTTCTTAAACAAAGGAACAACATTGGCTATTCTCCAGTCCTCTGGGACCTCACCTGTGGCCAATGAGGATGCAAAGATTTCTGTCAAGGCCCCAGCAATTTCTTCCCTTGCCTCCCTCAGTATTCTGGGGTAGATCCCATCAGGCCCTGGGGACTTATCTACCTTAATGCTTTGCAAGACACCCAACACCTCCTCCTTTTTGATAATGAGATGACTGAGACTATCTACACTCCCTTCCCTAGGCTCATCATCCACCAAGTCCTTCTCTTTGGTGAATACTGATGCAAAGTATTCATTTAGTACCTCGCCCATTTCCTCTGGCTCCACACATAGATTCCCTTCTCTGTCCTTGAGCGGGCCAACCCTTTCCCTAGTTACCCTCTTGCTTTTTATATACGTATAAAAAGCCTTGGGATTATCCTTAATCCTGTTTGCCAATGACTTTTCATGACCCCTTTTAGCCCTCCTGACTCCTTGCTTAAGTTCCTTTCTGCTGTCTTTATATTCCTCAAGGGATTCGTCTGTTCCTAGCCTTTCAGCCCTTACGAATGCTTCCTTTTTCTTTTTGACTAGGCTCACAACATCCCGCGTTATCCAAGGTTCCCGAAACTTGCCAAACTTATCCTTCTTCCTCACAGGAACATGCTGGTCCTGGATTCTAATCAACTGACATTTGAAAGACTCCCACATGTCAGATGTTGATTTACCCTCAAACAGCCGCCCCCAATCTAAATTCTTCAGTTCCTGCCTAATATTGTTATAATTAGCCTTCCCCCAATTTAGAACCTTCACCCGAGGACTACTGTTCTCCTTATCCACAAGTACCTTAAAACTTACGGAATTATGGTCACTGTTCCCAAAATGCTCCCCTACTGAAACTTCAAACACCTGGCCGGGCTCATTCCCCAATACCAGGTCCAGTATGGCCCCATCCCCAGTTGGACTATCTACATATTGTTTCAAGAAGCCCTCCTGGATGTTCCTTACAAATTCTGCCCCATCTAAGCCCCTAGCACTAAGTGAGTCCCAGTCAATATAGGGGAAGTTAAAATCACCCACCACTACAACCCTGTTACCTTTACATCTTTCCAAAATCTGTCTACATATCTGCTCCTCTACCTCCTGCTGGCTGTTGGGAGGCCTGTAGAAAACCCCCAACATCGTGACTGCACCCTTCCTATTCCTGAGCTCCACCCATATTGCCTCGCTGCACGACCCCTCTGAGGTGTCCTCCCGCAGTACAGCTGTCATATTCTCCTTAACAAGTAATGCAACTCAATGAATCACAAAAAAACATGAATCACAAAAAAATTCAGCATGCAGGTACAGCAAGTAATTCGGAAGACAAAATGAAATAAAAACAAAAAGTACTGGAAATACTCAGCAGGCCTGGCAGCATCTGTGACCTTTCATCAGAACTGGCAAAGGTTCGAAAAGAAACAAGTTTTGAGCAAGTGAAGGGGAGGGGGGTGGGGGAGAGAACAGAGGGGAAGGTGTTTGATAGGACAAAGGGCAGGAGAGATTAAATAACAAAGCTGTCCTGGGCTAAAGACAAAGAGTGTGTTAATGCTTGTGGTGAAAGACAAAGCATTAGTCCAGAGAGAGTTAATAGCAGAATAATGAGCAGCTCTGATTGCATGAAAAACAGGCACATGGTTAAAAAATAAAATATTAAAAAAAGGCCAGTCATGCTCTGGAGTTATTGAACTCAATGTTCAGTCTGCAAGACAGTACAGTGCCTAATCGAAAGATCAGGTGCTGCTCCTCAAGCTTGTGTTGATGTTCCCTGGAACACTGGAGCAGGCCGAAGACAGAAATGTTGGCATGAGAGCAGAGGGGAGTGTTTGAAATGGCAAGCAACCGGAAGCACGGGGTCATGCTTTCGGACTGAGCAGAGGTGTGGCACCCAATCTGCGTTTGGTCTCCCCAATGTAAAGGAGACCGCATTGTGAGCAGCGAATACAGTATACTAAATTGAAAGAAGTAAATCGCTGCTTCACCTGAAAGGAGTGTTTGGGGCCTTGGACAGTGAAGAGAGAGGAGGTAAAAAGGTAGGTATTACATCTCCCGCGATTGCATGGGCAAGTGTCGTGGAAAGGGGACAAGGTGTCGGGGGTAATGGAGGAGTGGACCAGGGTGTCGCAGAGGGAACGATCCCTTCAGAATGCTGACAGGGCAGGGGAGGGGAAAATGCGTTTGGTGGTGGCATCATGTTGGAGCTGGCAGAAATGGCGGAGGATGATCCTTTGGATGCTAGTGGGCTGGAAAGTGAGGACAAGGGGAAACCTGTCGCAGTTCTCTCTCCTCCACCCCCTCACTTGCTTAAAACCCCACTCAGTCCGAAAGCATGACCCTGAGCTTCCGGTTGCTCGCCATTTCAACACTCCCCCACTGCTCTCATGCCAACATTTCTGTCTTTGGCCTGCTCGTGTTCCAGTGAACATGAGCGCAAGCTCGAGGAGCAGCACCTGATATTTCGATTAGGCACTCTACTGCCTTGCAGACTGAACATTGAGTTCAATAACGTCAGAGCATGACTGGCCTTTTTAAAAAAATATTTTATCTTATAACCATGTGCCTGTTTTTCATGTAGTTAGAGCTGCTCACTATACCGCTATTAACACTCTCTCTGGATTAATGCTTTGTCTTTCACCACAAGCATTAACACACTCTTTGTCTTTAGCCCAGGACAGCTTGGTTATTTAATCTCTCCTGCCCTCTGCCCTATCAAACACCTTCCCCTCTGTTCTCTCCCCCACCCCCCTCCCCTTCACTTTCTTAAAACCTAATTCTTTTCTAACCTTTGCCAGTTCTGATGAAAAGTCACAGACCTGAAATGTTAACTCTGCTTCTCTCTCCACTGATGCTGCCAGGCCTGCTGAGTATTTCCAGCACTTTTTGTTTTTATTTCAGATTTCCAGCATCTGCAGTAGTTTGCTTTTATTTTAGGCAAAATGGAATGTTGGCCTTTATTGCAAGGGGGATGGAGTATAAAAGTAGGGAAGTCTTGCTACAACTGTACAGGGCATTGTTGAGACTGCACCTAGAGTACTGTGTACAGTTTTGGCCACCCTATTTAAGGAGGGACATTCTTGTATTGGAAGCAATTCAGAGAAGGTTCACTAGGCTAATTCCTGATATGAGGGGTTCGTCTTTTGAGGAATGGTTGAGCACATTGGGCTTATACTTATTGGAGTTGATAAGAATGAGGGGTAAAATAGGGGGCACAGTTTCAAATTAAGGGGTCTCCCATTTATGACAGAGTTGAGGAGGAATTTCTTCTCAAAGGGTTGTTAGTGTTTGGAATTCTCTTCCCCAATGAGCAGCAGAGGCTGTGTCACTGAATACATTCAAGGGTGAGTTTGACAGATTTTTCATTGGCAAGCAAGTCAAAAATTATGGGGAGCTGAAAAGTCAAATTAAGGGCAAAACAGATCAGCCATAATGATGTTGAATGGCGGAGCAGGTTTGAGGGGCCGAATGGCCTACTTGTGCTCCTATTTCTTATGTTCTTACATTTTCACATTAGTGAACCAGACTTTTTTTTTTACAGTAATCCAGTAATTTTATGATCACCTTTACCAAAATAAGCCTTTTATTCCAGATTTGTTAATTAACTGAATTTTTTTTTATTTCCAAAAATACTTTATTCATAAAAATCTGTAAAAGATACATTACAAAACAGTTCCAAACAGCACCAAGTCAAAAAATACAAACAGTGCAAAGGAGGTCAGTTTCCTTCAATACAGGAGTGAGTTGCCTCACCACCCTTCCATTTCATTTTTCATGCCATATACATTTTACAGCAAACAAATATTTTCCAGATACAGTTCAAGGGGTTTTCCATGGATCCAGCACCTCAGTCCAGCTTGGTGGGGGGACCTTACACAGTGGTTTTTCCCCATTGAGCCTTTGCTGCAGCTGCCCCAAGCTTTAATGCGTCCCTCAGCAGGTAGTCCTGGACCTTGGAATGTGCCAGTCTGCAACATTCGGTCGTGGACAACTCTTTGCGCTGGAAGACGAGCAAGTTTCGGGCAGACCAAAGGGCGACTTTCACTGAATTGATAGTCCTCCAGCAGCAGTTGATGTTTGTCTCGGCGTGTGTCCCTGGGAACAGCACGTAGAGCACAGACCCCTGTGTTACAGAGCTGCTTGGGCTGAACTTTGACAAAAACCACTGCATCTCTTTCTACACCTGCTTTGCAAAGACATATTCCAGAAGGAGGTGGGCAACTGTCTCTTCCCCACCACAGCCACCTCAAGAGCATTGTGCGGAGGGGGTGAGACTTCGGGCGTGCAGGAAGGATCTGACGGAGAGGGCTCTTCTCACCACCAGCCAAGCTACATCTTGGTGCTTGTTTGAAAGTTCTGGTGATGAGGCATTCCGCCAAATGACTTTGGCTCAGGGAACCATCCGACAGGACCCACCATATCATTTTCCCGTAGGGCCTTGAGGACATTCCGTGCAGACCACTGCCTGATGGATTGGTGGTCAAAGGTGTTTTTCCGCAGAAACTTTTCCATGAAGGATAGGTGGTACAGCACAGTCCAACTGGATGGAGCGTTCTGCGGCAATGTGACCAGGCCCATCCTTCACAACACCGGGGACAGATAGAACCTCAGCACGTAGTGACACTTGGAGTTTGCGTACTGGAGGTCTACACACAGCTTGATGCAGCCGCACACGAAGGTAGTCATCAGGATGAGAGCGATATTGGGTGCATTTTTCCTGCCCTTATCCAGAGGTTTGAACAGCGTGTCCCTCCGGACCCAGTCCATTTTGGATCCCCAGATGAAGCGGAAAATGGCTCGGGTGACTGCCACAGCGCAGGAGTGGGGTATGGGGCAGACCTGCGCCATGTACAGCAACAACATGAGTGCCTCGCACCTGATGACCAAGTTCTTACCCATAATGGAGAGAGATCACTGCTCCCACATGCTCAGCTTGTGTTGTACCCTGGCTAATCGCTCCTTCCAGGTTTTGGTGCACGCCCCGGCCCTTCCAAACCATATCCATATCTAGCCAAATTTAAATTCCCCCAGCTGCTGCAGTGAGATTTGAACTCACGTCTCCAGAGTATTCTCCTGGTCATTATCACATTGCTGTTTGTGGGAGCTTGTTGGGTGCAAATTGGCAGCTGCATTATCTGAGGGCGGCGCAGTGGTTAGCACCGCAGCCTCACAGCTCCAGCGACCCGGGTTCAATTCTGGGTACTGCCTGCGTGGAGTTTGCAAGTTCTCCCTGTGTCTGCGTGGGTTTCCTCCGCGTGCTCCGGTTTCCTCCCACAGCCAAAAGACTTGCAGGTTGATATGTAAATTGGCCATTATAAATTGCCCCTAGTATAGGTAGGTGGTAGGGGAATATAGGGACAGGTGAGGATGTGGTAGGAATATGGGATTAGTGTAGGATTAGTATAAATGGGTGGTTAATGGTCGGCACAGACTCGGTGGGCCGAAGGGCCTGTTTCAGTGCTGTATCTCTAAACTAAACTAAACTAAACAGTACTTCATTGGCTCTAAAACTATTTGGGATGCCTGTGCTCCTAAAAGACACTATATAAACGCAAGTTTTTCTTTCTATATCAACTCTTCCCTAGTTCAATGTCAAAAGTAACATTTTGAGTGAAAGGTGAAGCTTTGACTGATCATCCTCCTTTTCTGTCAAGTATTTTGCTTCCACCAGTCCCGGAAGCAGTCCGCTCACATCGGGATTGACACCAGCCTGCACCAATCAGGCGGGGTGCAACGACGTCACGGTCGACAATGAACCAATCAGCGCAGAGGCGGGGCCAACGAGGCGCTCAGCATATAAAGCCCAGCCGAGCGGTAGGCCTCAGGCTTCCATTCTTCCCTCCGGCTAACAGGGCGGCCAATTAGGCGAATTAAACGGGTAACCATTGGTACGAATTAATAACCGGCTAAAGCCGGTATTTTACATAAGAATCGGGCGCGGGATTTTAAACAGTGGTGTTACTTCCCCTCAGTGAATGGCTGTTGGGCGCGGCTGCTGCCATGGCAGCGACCGGCAATTCGAAGCGTTATATTCCATAACTGAATAAATGTCTCCCACCCCGTCCGCAGGGTATTTTTTATTCCCTCGTCTCAAATAAAGCGGTTATATAAAATGGGGAAGGCCCAGATGATAGGCCGGTTACTCACGTTGTCGATAACCACCGGCTGGTTGGCGATCACATCATACGACTCCATCCCCGGACTCTCGGCAACCTTGCCCACCGCCGGCGGCAACCGCGCATGCGCCGCCCTAGACCATTACATCAGCTTCCCCTGCCTGTCAGAGCTAGCAGAGAGGGAAACTCCCTTTGCATAAAATAATTACATGGAATATACAGACACAGGTAGGCCCTTTGGCTTAATTAGTCTGTGCTGGTGTTTATACTCCACATGAGCCTCCTCCCATTCCATCCACCAAATCTCAGCCTTTCAACATATCCCTCAAACAAAAATGCTGGAAATACTCAGCCGGTCAGGCAGCGTCTGCAGAGAGAAAAAACAAGCATTAACATTTCAGCATTGTGTGACATTTCATCAGAACTGGCAAAAGTTAGTAATGAAGTAGGTTTTGAGCAGGTTGCCTCACATCCTTTAAAAAGTACCTGGATGAGCACTTGGCACGTCATAACATTCAAGGCTATGGGCCAAGTGCTGGCAAATGGGATTAGGTAGACAGGTCAGGTGTTTTAATGCATCGTTGCAGACTCGATGGGCCGAAGGGCCTCTTCTGCACTGTATTATTCTGTGAAAGGGGGGAGGTGGGGAAGAAGAACAAAACGGAAGGTCTGTGATAGGGTGGAGGGCAGGAGAGATTAAATGACAAAAGGTTTCATGGTACAAATCCAAGGGGAGTGGTAATGGGACAAGTAAAGAAACAAAACATGTGTCTGGATGAGGTGTAAATGCTGCCTGACCTGCTGAGTATTTCTGGCATTTCCAGCATTTTCTGTTTTTATTTCAGATTTCCAGCATCGGCAGTATTTTGCTTTGTATTAGCATATCTTTCTACTCCCTCCTGTCTCATGTACTCATCTAGTTTACTTTTGGATGCATCTAAGCTATATGCCTAAACACTTCCTGAGGTAGTGAGTTCCACTTTCTGAGATAAGAACGTTTTCCTAATTTCCCAATTGAATTTATCAGTAACTATCTTCTGAAGGGTCACGGACCTGAAACATTAGCTCTGATTCTCTCTCCACAGATGCTGCCAGACCTGCTGAGTATTTTCAGCATTTCTTGTTTTTATTTCAGATTTCCAGCATCTGCAGTATTTTGCTTTTATTATATTTATTTAGAGATACAGCACTGAAACAGGCCCTTCGGCCCACCGGGTCTGTGCCGGCCAACAACCACCCATTTATACTAACCCTACAGTAATCCCATATTCCCTACCACCTACGTATGCTAGGGGCAATTTACAATGGCCAATTTACCGATTACCTGCAAGTCTTTGGCTGTGGGAGGAAACCGGAGAACCCGGCGAAAACCCACGCGGTCACAGGGAGAACTTGCAAACTCCGCACAGGCAGTACCCAGAATCGAACCCGGGTCCCTGGAGCTGTGAGGCTGTGGTGCTATGGCTTGTAGTTTTGGATTTTCCCATAGTGAAAATGTTCTCTCCACGTCTTACCTGTCCGACCCATTCATAATTTTGAAGACCTCAATCAAGTCACCTCTAGGTTTTCTCTTTTCTGATGAAAAAAAATCCCCACCTGTTCTGCCTTTCCCAATTAGCTGTAATCTCTCAGTTCTGCTACCATTCTTGTAAATCCTTTTTGCACTTCCTCCTGTGCTTCTAGGCTGGAGTTTTTTGATGAGGTAACAGAGAGATTTGATGATGGTAATGTTGTTGATGTGGTGTACACAAACTTCCAAAAGGCATTTGAGAAAGTGATGCAGAACAGTCTTGTGAGCCAAGTTATAGGTCATGGAATAAAAGGGACAGTAGCAACATGGATGTGAAATTGGCTGAGTGACAGGAAAGAGAGAGTAGTGCTTAATGGATGTTTTTTGGACTGGAGGAGTGGATTTCCCCAGGGGTCAGTGTTAGGACGCTTGCTCTTCCTGATATATATTAATGACCTACACCTTGGTGTACAGGGTACAATTTCAAAATTTGCGATTGATACGATACTTGGAAGCATTGTGAACTGTGAGGAGGATAGTGTACAACTTTATAAGGACATAAGCAGGTTGCTGAAATTAAATTTAATGCATAGAAGTGTGAAGTGATTCATTTTTGTTGGAAGAATGCAGAGAGACAATATAAAATAAAGGGTACAATCCTAAAGGGGATGCAGGAGCAGAGGGACCTCGGAGTATATTTGCATAAATCATTGAAAGTGGCAGGACAGGTTGCGAATGTGCTTAATAAAGCATTATGTGGCTTTATTAATAGGGAAATAAAGTGGCTTTATTAATAGGGGAATAGAGTACAAAAGCAAGGAAGTTATGTTAAACTTGTATAGAACTCTGGTTCGGCATCAACTGGAGTATTGCGTCCAGTTCTGGGTGCCACACCTTAAGAAAGACGTGAAGGCTTTAGAGAGGGTACAGAAAAGATTCATGAGAATAGTTCCAGGGATGAGGAACTTCAGTTCCGTGGATATATTGGAGAAGTTGGGACTGTTTGGAGAAGAGAGGTTGAGAGGTAATTTGGTAGAGGTATTCAAAATCATCAGGGGTCTGGACAGAGTAGATAGGAAAAAACTGTTCCCATTGGTGAAAGGATTGAAAACAAGAGGGCACAAATTTAAGGTAATTGGCAAAATAAGCAATGGTGACATGAGGAAAACTTTTTCGCACAGCAGGCGATTACGAACACACGCACAAACATACGATTTAGGAGCAGGGGTAGGCCACTTGAGCCCTCCAGCCTGCTCCGCCATTCAATAAGTTTATGGCTGAACTGATTACTCCACATTTCCACATAGCCCTGATAACCTTCCAACCCCTTGCTTACCAAGAATCTATCTAACTCTGCCTTAAAAATATTCAAAGACTCTGCTTCCACCGCCTTTTGAGGAAGAGAATTCCAAAGACTCACGACACTCTGAGAGAAAAAAATTTCTCCTCATCTCTGTCTTAAATGGACGACCCCTTATTTTTAAACAGTGACCCTTAGTTTGAGATTCTCCCACAAGGGGAAACATCTTTTCTACATCCACCTGTCAAGACCCCTCAGAATCTTGTTTCAATCAAGTCGCCTCTTACTCTTCTAAATTCCAGTGGATACAAGTCTAGCCTGTCCAATCTTTCCTCATAAGACAGCCCACCCATTCCATGTATTAATCTAGTAAACCATCTCTGTACTGCCTCCAATGCATTTACATCCTTCCTTAAATAAGGAGACCAGTACTGTACACAGTACTCCAGATGTGGTCTCACCAATGCCCTGTATAGCTGAAGCATAACCTCCCTACTTTTGTATTCAATTCCTGTCACGATAAACGATAATATTCTATTAGCTTTCCTAATTACATGCTGTACCTGCATACTAACCTTTTGCGATTCATGCACTAGGACACCCAGATCCCTCTGTATCTCAGAGCTCTGCAATCTCTCACCATTTAGATAATATGCTTCTTTTTTATTCTTCCTGCCAAAGTGCACAATTTCCCACTTTTCCACATTATACTCCATTTGCCAGGTCTTTACCCACTCACTTAACCTATCTATATCCCTTTGTAGCCTCCATATGTCCTCTTCACAACTTACTTTCCTACCTATCTTTGTGTCATCGGCGAATTTAGCAACCATAGCTTCATCTAAGTCATTTATATAAATCATAAAAAGTTGAGGCCCCAGTACAGATCCCTGTGGCACACCACATCTTGCCAGCCAGAAAATGATCCATTTATGCCTACTCTCTGTTTCCTGCTAACCAATCTTCTATCCATGCCAATATACACAATCCCCCTACACCATGAGCTTTTATTTTCTGCAATAACCTTTGATGTGGCACCTTATCAAATGCCTTCTGGAAATCTAAGTACAATACATCCACCAGTTTCCCTTTATTCACAGCACATGTAACACCCTCAAAGAACTCCAATAAATTGGTTAAATATGAGTTCCCTTTCACAAAACCATGTTGACTCTGCCTGATTACCTTGAATATTTCTAAATGCCCTGCTATAACGTCTTTCATAATAGCTTCTAACATTTTCTCTAAGACAGATGTTAAGCTAACTGGCCTGTAGTTTCCTGCTTTCTGTCTCCCTCCCTTTTTGAAGAAAGGAGTTACATTCGCTATTTTCCAATCTAAAGGAACCTTCCCCGAATCTAGGAAATTTTGGAAAATGAAAACTAACGCATCAACTATCTCACTAGCCACTTCTTTTCACCCTAGGACATCTGGACCTGGGGACTTGTCAGCCCACAGCTCCAACAATTTGTTCAGTACCACTTCCCTGGTGATTGTAATTTTCTTGAGTTCCTCCCTCCCTCCCTCCCTTCCAGTTCCTGACTTACAGCTAATACTGGGATGTTACTTGTATCCTCAATAGTGAAGACTGATGTAAAGTATCTGTTCAATTCATCTGCCATCTCCTTATTATCCATTATTAATTCCCCGTACTCACTTTTTATAGGACCAACTCTCACTTTGTTAACTCTTTTCTTTTTTAAATATCTAGAAACTCTTACTATCTGTCTTTATATTTCTAGCTAGCTTTCTCTCGTACTCTAATTTTACCTTCCTTATCAATCTTTTAGTCCTTCTTTGCTGTTTTTTTATATTCTGTCCAATCTTCTGACCTGCCTCCCAGCTTTGCGCAATTATAGGCTTTTTTCTTTAAGTTTGATACTATCTTTAACTGTTTTAGTTAACGATGGATGGCGGGTCCCACCCTTGGAATTTTTCTTTCTCTTTGAAATGTATCGATTCTGTCTATTCTGAAATATCCCCTTAAATGTCTGCCACTGCATCTCTATTGACCTATCCCTTAACCTGATTTGCCAGTTCACTTTAGCTAGCTCAGCCTTCATGCCCTCATAATTGCTCTTATTTAAGTTTAAAATACTAGTCTTGGACCCACTCTTCTCTCCCTCAAACTGAATGTAAAATTTAACCATATTATGATCGCTAACTATGAGGTCATTCATTAATCCAGCTCATTGCACAATACCAGGTATAGTATAGCCTGCTCTCTGGTTGGCTCCAGAACCTATTTTTCCAAGAAATTATCCCAAAAACATTCTATGCACTCCTCATCTAGGCTACCTCTGCTGATCTGATTTTTCCAGTCTATATGTAGATTAGAATCCCCCATAATTATCGCTGTACCTTTCTGACAAGCTGCCACTATTTCTTCCTTTATACCCCTTTCCACAGTGTGGGTAATGTTCGGTGGCCTGTACACCACTCCCACAAGTGACTTCTTGTCTTTATGATTTTTCATCTCTACCCAAACTGCTTCTGCATCCTGGTTTCCTGAACGTAGATCAGCCCTCTCTATTGCGCTAATGTCATCATTAATTAACAGAGCTACCCATCCACCTTTTCCTAGCTTCCTTTCCTTCCTAAATGCCATGTATCCTTCAATATTCAGGTCCCAATCTATGTCATCCTGCAGCCATGTCTCTGTAACGGCTTTCAGATCGTACTTATTTATGTTTCGAATGCTACGTGCATTCTGATACAGAGCCTTTAGTTTTGACCTTTTATTATTTTTGTACTCTCTAGCCTTATCTGTTGATTTACTCTTAGATTTGTACGCTTTGTAGGATCTGAAATGTGTTGCCTGAGAATGTGGTGGAGGCAGGCTCAATCGAGGCATTCAAGAGGGAATTGGATTGTTACCTGAAAAGGAAGAATGTGCAGGGCCGTGGGAGAAGATGGGGTAGTAGCACTAGGCAAATTACTCCTTCGGAAAGCCAGCACAGACACGGCGGGCCGAATGGCCTCTTCTGTGCAGTAACGATTCTGTGATGTCGTTTTGTGCCAGCAGACTTTCCTCTGCCCATAAACAGCACCTGCTAAGTCTCCTACTTATTTTTGTTTGAATGCAATCTGGTTTATTGACTCCCACTCTTATATATTCAAAAGGGAATTGGATCAAAACTTGATGATGGAAAAATAATTGCAGGACTATGGGGGAAATTTGATTGCTCTTTCAAAGAGACAGCCCAGGCACAATGGGCCAGATGGCTGCCTCCTGTGCTGCAGTCATTCTATAATATATGTTTAAGGGTGCTTCTGATCACACTTTTATCTGAACATGGCACATTGCCTATGCAACTCTTTACAGTTCTTGCGCACCCATCCAGGGCTGATGATGTCAAGCAATTTGGTAAAGTTTGAGCTGTTTAATCTGGGGGGAATGCAAAGAGTAGCTGTTGTGATCAGCAAGAGCGACTTATGTTTACAAAGCAAACAAAACTAGTGAATTGCCTATGATGTTGCCCATGATCAGTTGATAAAAATCAATAAATTGATCTGCAAGACAATAAAGCTGGGAACACTTAAGAAACTCACTGCCCAGTGCCACTTCTTTTTCAGAGCTTGGAATTACATGGCAACTGTTTACATTGCAGATTTCAAATCTAAATGTTTACATAGGCAGTTTTAATGTTAAAGTGTGGTCAAAAATCATGACAACACAGTGTGTGTGCAAACTTATAACGTATATACCTGGAGCTGTTTATCTTAATGCACATATTGAAATAATTTAAAGATAAAACATCTTACTTAAAACTTTTGCCCAATTTACAAGCTTTCAGTTCAAGGCAATTAACCAAAGAAATGATAATAGAGCAAAGCCTGCCACATGAGTAAGGTTTTAATCTGAACAAAAGGTAGAGTACAGTAATACTGGAACTTTTGCATTGTTGTAAAGGGCTTCCCTGAATCTGGAACAAATTATGTATCACATCTGGGGCTAGACACTACGTGCAGTTTAGTTCAAGGAACATGCGAGGCTCAGTTTGAAAAGTCACCAGGGGATCGGTTGCCCTTCTTGGGCATTTTGTAAATTTACATAGAGCTTATTTGAATAAACACTTTGGGTGGAGAGTTTTTGTGCTCAGTCCTGAACTGTCAGTTTATTAAAAATTTGCAGCATGTATTAAGCTCTCTGCTAAACTCAAATTGAAATTATGCCTTTTTTCTTGTCCAGTTCAAAAGTCACTTTTCAAACATTCAAGAAGCTCGACGTCATTCAGCACAAAGCAGCCCGCTTGATTGGCATCCCATTCACAAACATTCGCCCCCTCCATCACCAACGCACAGTGGCAGCTGTGTGTACCATATACAAGATGCACTGCAGCAACGCACCAAGGCTCCTAAGACAGCACTTTCCAAACCCGCAACTTCTACCATCGAGAAGGACAAGGGCAGCAGATGCATGGGAACACCACCATCTGCAAGTTCCTCTCCAAGCCACACACCATCCTGATTTGGAACTATATTGCCATTCCTTTTCTGGGTCAAAATCCTGGAACTCGCTTCCAAACAGCACTGTGGGTGTACTTAACACCACATGGACTGCAGCGGTTCAAGAGGGAAGCTCACCAACACCTTCTCAAGTGCAATTAGGGATGGGCATTAAATGCTGGCCTAGCCAGCGACGCCCACATCCCATGAGTGAATAAAAAAATTCTGTCAGGTTAATTTTAACCCTTCATATATTTCTAGCTTGTTATGTATTTATTTCATATATCCAGCATTCAAAATCTTTTTATTAAAACATAATAAAGTACTGATTTGTAATAAATTGCAAAATAATCATTGGCTATTAAAATAAAATCTAACTGGTGCTGCTGGCCTCGAATTGATACTGTGGTTATCAATCTGAGATCACTTGGCTGTAAATGTAGGATGCTGATTTGAGTAAGTACACACAGGGATTCCCCCAACAATTCTGTCCCTTAGTCTGTTCCAATAGTGCTTCAACAACAACTTACATTTCCAGTGCTTCTCATAGAATCATAGAACGATACAGCACGGAAGGAACCCATTCAGCCTATCATGCCCTAGTTGCCTCTTTGCTGGGACTATCCAGTCATTCCGCTCCCACTGCTCTTTCTCCATAGTCTTGTAAATTTTTCACGTTCAGGAAGAAGTTTCAAAGTGTTCTGAATTGAACAGGACTAAAAAGCAAGGGGGGTAACAGAAACCTGAAGAGGGTTAAGATGGGGACAAAACGCACAATGGAGGAGAAGGATTTTGAGAGACATTTGAAACCAGTAATGGGAGGCAGAAAGGCAGAGAGTTCTTGGGGGCACCAGTGTTGTGGTGAGGAATAGCCACGAATAGTGGAGAGTAGAGAACAAGATGCAGAGGACACAGGGGCATGTGGCAAGTGGAGATCTCTAAGGTAAGGTGGAGCAAGACAATAGAGTGACTTGAATATGAGAATGAGAATTCTAAAGTCATCTCACTGAGTACATTGTCAATGGAGCTTGGCGATGAGGATTTAGTGCAGGTGAGGGGTTCTGTCATTTTGAATGAAGTGATGACTGTGGAGGCTAGAGGCAGGGAGCCTGGCAAGGAGGGCACTGGAGATGTTGATTCTCAAGATAATTATATCAGGAATAAGGTTTTTGGTAGCTGAGGGAGAACAGATAGGGAAAGAAGTGGGCAATGTCAGACATCATTGAAAGCACTCTTGCTTCTGGAGAGAATGTGGGGAAGAAGTTGAGCTCAGGATCAAGAGGCATGCCAAGGTTACACATCACCTGACTAAACAAATTAGCTTTTATTGGGTCATAAGTGAAAATAGAAAGTACTGGAAATGCACAGTGGTTATATATTTTTTAATCTTCTCACTTTATTTGTCCCAAATGGGTTTTAACCTACTTTTATGACTTGCAGACTATATTTTTAAACCAAAGAGGATTTGCTGCTTATTGTGATTCCTAGTGATCGGCACCTGGCAAGTCTTATGATCACAAAGAGTGAAACAGATTTTGAAGCCTTATAAGCAGGTGCAGCAAAGATGGACCAGAAATTAATGTACTGAATTGGGGGAAAGCCGATTTCAATATGATAAAATAGGATCTGGTCAAAGTGGACTGGGAGCAGCTACTTGTAGGAAAGTCTACATCAGACCAGTGGGAGTCATTCAAAAAGGAAATAGTGAGAGTTCAGGGCCAACATGTTCCCGTAAAGGTGAAGAGTAGGACCAACAAGTCCAGGGAAGCCTGGATGTCAAGGGATGAAGAGGATTGGATCAGGAAAAAAAAGGAGGCTTATGGCAGATTCAGAGGGCTGAAAACAGTGGAGGCCCTAGAGGAGTATAGAAAGTGTAGGGGGGTACTTAAAAAAGTAATTCAGAGAGCGAAAAGGGGACATGAAAAAACACTGCCGGGCAAGATAAAGGAAAATCCCAAGGCGTTTTATAAGTATACTAAGAGCAAGAGGATAACGAGGGAACAAGTAGGGCCCATTAAGGACCAAAGTGGCAATCAGTGTGTGGAGCCGGAGGACGTAGGTGAGGTTTCAAATGATTACTTTTCATCCATGTTCACTATAGAGAAGGACGATGTCGGTGTAGAGATCAGACAGGGGGATTGTGATATACTTGAACAAATTAGCATTAAAAGGGAGGAGGTATTAGCGGTTTTAGCGAGCTTAAAAGTGGATAAATCCCCAGGCCCAGATGAGATGTATCCCAGGCTGCTATGTGAGGCAAGGGAGGAGATTGCAGGGGCTTTTTCAAATCCTCTCTGGCCACAGGAGAGGTGCCAGAGGACTGGAAGACAGCGAATGTGGTACCATTATTCAAGAAGGGTAGTAGGGATAAACCAGGTAATTACAAGCCAGTGAGTCTAACATCAGTGGTAGGGAAACTACTGGAAAAATTTCTGAGGGACAGGATTAATCTCCACCTGAAGAGGCAGGGATTAATCAAGGATAGTCAGCATGGCTTTGTCAGGGGGAGATCATATCTAACAAATTTGATTGAATTTTTCGAGGAGGTGACCAGATGTGTAGATGAGGGTAGAGCAGTTGATGTAGTCTACATGGACTTCAGTAAGGCTTTTGATAAGGTCCCACATGGGAGATTGGTTAAGAAGGTAAGAGCCCATGGGATCCAGGGCAAATTGGATCCAAAATTGGCTTAGTGGCAGGAGGCAGAGGGTGTTGGTCGAGGGTTGTTTTTGCCATTAGAAGCCTGCGACCAGTGGTGTACCACAGGGATTGGTGCTGGGACCCTTGCTGTTTGTAGTGTACATTAATGATTTAGACATGAATATAGGAGGTATGATCAGTAAGTTCGCAGATGGGCGGTGCAGTGGTTAGCACTGCAGCCTCACAGCTCCAGGTCGGGTTCGATTCTGGGTACTGCCTGTGCGGAGTTTGCAAATTCTCCCTGTAACCGCGTGGGTTTTCGCCGGGTGCTCCGGTTTCCTCCCACCGCCAAAGACTTGCAGGTTGATAGGTAAATTGCCCCTAGTGTAGGTAGATGGTAGGGATTATGGGATTACTGCAGGGTTAGTATAAATGGGTGGTTGTTGGTCGGCACAGACTCGGTGGGCCGAAGGGCCCGTTTCAGTGCTGTATCTCTAAATAAATAAATGACACGAAAATTGGTGGTGTTGTAAATAGTGAGGAGGAAAGCCTTAGATTACAGGACTATGTAGATGGGCTGGTATGATGGGCAGAGCAGTGGCAAATGGAATTTAATCCTGAGAAATGTGAGGTGATGCATTTTGGGAGGACTAACAAGTCACGGGAATATACAATGGATGGTAGGGCCATAGGAAGTACAGAGGGTCAGAGGGACCTTGGTGTACTAGTCTATAGACCACTGAAGGCAGCAGCACAGGTAGATAAGGTGGTTAGGAAGGCATATGGGATACTTGCCTTTATTAGCCGAGGCATAGAATATAAGAGCAGGGAGGTTATGATGGAGCTGTACAAAACGCTAGTTAGGGCACAGCTGGAGTACTGTGTACAGTTCTGGTTGCCACACCATAGGAAGGACGTGATTGCACTAGAGAGGGTGCAGAGGAGATTCACCAGGATGTTGCCTGGGCCGGAGCATTTCAGCTATGAAGAGAGACTGGATAGGCTAGTGTTATTTATGAGAGGGGACCTGATTGAGGTATACAAGATTATGAGGGGCATAGACAGTATAGATAGGAAGAAACTTTTTCCCTTAGCGGAGGTGTCAATAACCAGGGGGCATAAATGTAAGGTTTAGAATGAATTTGAGAAAAAAACTTTTCACCCAGAGGGTGGTTGGAATCTGGAACACACTACCTAAAGGGGTGGTCGAGGCAGGAACCCTCACAACATTGAAGAAGTATTTAGATGTGCACTTGAAATGCCTTAGCATACAAAGCTACGGGCCAAGTGCTGGGAAATTGGATTAGATTAGATAGGCTTGATGGCTAGCATGGACACGGTGAGCCAAAGGGCCTGTTTCTGTGCTGTATAATTCTATGACTCTATGAGCTGTATTGTTTTTTGAGCACCATGCTTTAAAATGGTTACGTTCCTAAACCAAACTGAGCATCACTCCAAATGATTGAGGCTTAACATGTCTCCTTTTTACATGACATTCCCAGAAAGTAAGAAGCCATTGTGTTGCCAGGGCATCTGCATGTTATACATTGATCCTGAACTATTGTGTTCTTGGACTTGTGAGAAAGAAAGAACTTGCTTTTCTATAGCACCTTTCACCACCTCAGGACACCCCAAAGCACTTTACACCTGTTGAAGCACTTTTGAATTGTAGTCACTGTTGAAATGTGTACGAATTAAAACCGTGATCCCAAGAACTCTGCATAATAATGGACAATACAACATACAATGTGTGTGTATCTCAAGGTTGTTAACTTTGATAACAAACACTGGCATTTAGAAGAAAATCCAAATAAATAGTTATTTGGTAGTACAGAACTTGAGTATTGCTGAAAACAGAGACATTTTGTCGAAGCTTTTCATCTTGCACTCAATAGGACAATTTTCAGGAATACCAAATTAAGGGAAGCAACATATTTATACCGTAAGAGAAAAGAGTGCTGATTGGTTGGCAAGTGGACTCTGATTGGTAGAGGTGTTGCCAGAGAGAATGCACCAGTTTAGGATGACTGACCGTTAACTGCCAAGCTTTGTTTGAAATTTAAACCAGGCAGCTTCACTCTGATTGGTCAAGGCATTGCCCTGAGGAATGAACTAGTCACTTATTTTGTTTAGTTGAAACAGGCGCAATGTGTGTACATGTTCTTTCTGTCTGCAAAGAACAGGGCCCTTTGTATTACTATATGTAGCTTCCAGTATGTGAAGATGCGCTAAACAGCGAGCCCGACTGACAATCTTAAATCAATCTTAAATTGGTTTTCACCGTAATTCTTAGCACACTGCGGATTATTTCGCAAATGTTGTCCAATCACGGAATTACATCTAATGTTGGACACTGTGTTTTGAGTTTTGCAACCACAGGCTGGTTGGGTACGGCTTGTACCTTTTTCGGCCTGTACCATCACTTTCGGCCCTGAAAAGTGCCAAGTCTACCTCATTACCCTGGAAGGGTAATGTATCACAAAAATTTAAGCAACAGGTGAAGCTAGCTGTTTGACGCTGCGACGATGCAATAGCAACACATGTGGTGTTCGCCACTAACAGGATACTGCCATCAAGCCAAAAAGACGTTCTGCCTATCACACAAATGGGTAATGTGATATATGAATTTCAATGCCAATGTGATGCTAGGTATATAGGCCATATGTCCCAAAGACTGGCGGATCGCATCAAACAACATGTCCCTTCCACTGTCTGCAACAGGCAAGGTACAGGCCATACCCAACCAGCCTGTGCTTGCAAAACCCAAAACACAGTGTCTAACATTAGATATGAGTCCACGTTTGGACAACATTTGCTAAATTTGCGAATTGTCCTGATGAGTGCAAGATGAAAAGCTTCAACAAAATGTCTCTATTTTCAGAAATACTCAAAATCCAAATAGTTCTTGCGCTGTGCAGTTAATTTCAGAGCAACAATAATTGGCATTTCTATAGCACTTCTCACACAAAATGTGTCACAACACTTTACTAGGAAGACAGGTAGTGCCAAGCAGAACATGGAGCAATTTGGTGAGGGGAAATGGAAAGCACGGGGAAAAGATAAGATTATTTTTGAGGGGGAGGAGCTTTCAAGGAAGAGAGAGACGGCAGAGACATTTAAAGGCAGAAATGAGGATGGAGGGTTCAGTGGTGAGGTAGGAGGACAGGATAGAACAGGTGGGCTGTGATGGTGAAGAAGAGTTTGAGGTTATACTTTCCCTCACAGTGAGTCTGGTGTAATAGCAGGATTTTATGAGTAGAGGGTGAGGCAGTATTTTCTGCAGGCCTATTGACAATAGTCAAGCCTAAACTGGCTGTAGACAGAACAGCCAGACATATTGTTATGACCAAGGCGGGAGCAATGCACTGTCAATTCAGTCCTATTACTCCGCAGGTCACAGCATATTATTAAAGTTTTCCCACCTAACCAGAAAACAGCCAAATTAAATAGTTTAGTACCCTTCAGAATAAAAATAGACCAAACCAGGTATCTTGAAACAACAAATTAACTATTTATTAGTAAACTAAATCTTAACCACTATTAAGATAAATTTATGTCTAAAGACCTTATAACTTCTTATTTTAACCATTCACACACATACAATCAAAAATCAATGGTTAACCTTTTAAAAAAAAAATTATGTTTTAAAAATTAGCTGTTTCTTAAGAATAAATAAATAACTGGGTTATAAGTCTTGTGGGTTATTTTCCTGATGGGTGAGGTATCCTAATGTAAAAATAATCAGATGCCATTCGAAGTCTCCACATGGATTTGATGAAACAGTCTTTTCTTGATAGGCATTCAAAGCACTTCAGCTGCAGCAGGCATCAAACAGTTCTTTCAACATGGGGTATAATGACAGGTCAATGTTTGGATTTTAAAATTGGTAGATTTCAGTCGAAGCTTTATTGCGAATTCCAGAAAACACAATCAGTCAAGAGAGAGTCAATCTTGAAACAAAGACTCCTTAGATTGGAAGTAAGGAAAAAGGAATTTTGCTACCTCCAGCAATATATTCGCTTCAAAAGGGTTTTTTTCTCCTTAGCCAATTAACACACCTTTGGTCACTGTAGAATTTCTGCTGAGAGAATTCTCTTCTTTCAAGGCAAGCACGCTTCGCTGGTGTCTCTCAAAACTGGTTTTATCAGTTTTTTACACACAATTAAATTGTTACAGTACACTTTGAGACTTCTCACCTGCTGTTGCTTAGGTAACAGATGCAGCTGTGGCACACTGTAATCAAAAATCTAAAACTTCCATCTCTGTCTTAAAGTTACACTGCTTTTAACAGAGTCTTAAAGGTACTCTGTTTTTAATCAGAGGAGAAAATAAATAGTTCCGTGACACCTCTGGCCTTGGCGAAATGAAACATCATTCTTAAAATGCGTTCCATTACAATGCCAAAAATAGAAACTGGAAAAAAAAACACTAACATTTTTTCACATTCATGCCCCCATTCACTCTACTGATAATTTACAAAATTTTCTTTGTACTGTTATGACCAGGTGAGAAAGAGGTCTCGGGTTCCCTTTCAGCCTTCACCTGGTCTTACTGTAACAGGGTTATATTTTTAAACACACTGTTTTTAGCTCCCCCTTGGTGAATCCTTGTTCACCGCTTTTCAATTATAAGGCAAGGAAACGAGCACAAACAGGCTTTCTTTGGTTTAAAGAAGAAAGGTGAAATTTTATTAGACTTAAACTTAAACTCCACATCGGTTGACTCCTACGGATACACAACGCGCCCACTTTAGCATGCATATGCAATACACACATGCAAATAGAGACAGAAAAGAGCAGAAGAAAAATTAAAGTGGAAAGGTTTGAGGCAATATCTGAAGAGTTGTTGTTACAGTTCTTTGAGCTCACCGTAGAGTCTTTTTGTATGTTGATCTTGCTTTTCAATGGGGCCCAGTATTTTTCTTAAACCTTGTTCACAGGAGGAGACTTTTCTCTCTTGGGATTCATGTGTCTTCAGTCGGTTTTTGGAGTTCCGTGAGAAAGAGAAAGATGCGAGCCAACCAGGAGAGTCTTTTCAATCCAGGAGCAAACAGCTTTCTGTCAGGCTCTTTGTTCAAACTCGACATTTCAGAAAAAACCCAGACTGCCAAGCAGGTTGGTCATGTGACTAACTGGTTTGACTATGTCTGTTTGTGGATTGTATTGGAGCAGGGGATAGCTCTTTTGTCTACAAACACTGTCTGTTAATATGCAAAAAATGTCTTTCTAGACAGGGGCCTGGCAACCCCTTGTAACAGGCCTTCTCTTCTTCCCAGCAACAATTTGAAATTTAATGTCCATGCAATGAAATTAATATGCCTCATTCTTGGCAGGTGGGGGCCTGCATGACAGTACCATCGCCAACCATATAACTTAACATAGTTAAATTCGTGGCAAAGCACCGGCAATAAAATTGTTTTTCCCCGATATATGTCCAATTTTCAAATGATAAGGCTGTAACAACAAACTCCACCTAAATATTCTAGCATTTCGGTTTTTAAATTTTTCCACAAATGTTAATGGTTTATGGTCAGTGTATATTAGTGTTTCTTTATAGTCTTGGCAGACATATACTTTGAAATGTTTGAAAGCTAGCAAAAGTCCTAATGTTTCTTTTTCCACGGTGGAATACTTTTTTGATGGCAATTTAGTTTTCTTGAAAATTACCCTACTGGCATCTCCATGCCCGATTCATCATCCTGCAATAGGATTGCACCAACCCCCAGGTCGCTAGCATCGATCGCTATTTTAAAGGGATTAACAAAATTTGGAGCAGCCAACACTGGTTCATTAGTTAAGATTGCCTTTAGCTGTGGGGAGAACGCCGAGAGCGGAGCCTATAAATCCAACACGAGGATCGAGACCCAGTCTCTCACCTTCCGGGAGCGGAGCGGAGCGGACCTGTGGGGAGAATGAAGAGAGCGGAGCCTATAAATCCAACCCAAGGATCAAGGCCCAGTCTCTTACCTTCCGGGAGTGGAGCAGAGTGGAGCTCTTCCAGTGCGCCGCAGTTTTGAAAAAAATGGCAACAGTGATGTCAGAGGAGAGCTGCAAGGTGATTGGTTGGGCGAGTAGCCACTGTTAATGCATTTAAATATCTTTAAAAAATAAGGGGAAAGTTTTTTTTGTTGAAAAAAAAACCTCTGGTGATAAGGTGAGTATTACTAAAGTGTTATTTTTAAGGACTTTAGCTTGGAGTGGGTAGAACAAGGCCCCTAGTGTAATTAGTATTTTTTAATTCAGGGAGTAACTAATTAATATAAGGGTAAGTCATGACAGGAGAGCTCAGCCCCGTGATATGCTCCTCCTGCACTATGTGGGAAATTAAGGACGCTTCCAGTGTCCCTGACGACCATGTGTGCAGGAAGTCTATCCATCTGCAGCTACTGGCTACCCGCATTACGGAGCTGGAGCTGCGGGTGGATTCACTGTGGAGCATCCATGATGCTGAGGACATCGTGGATAGTACGTTTAGTGAGGTGGTCACACTGCAGGTAATGGCTGCACAGGCAGAAAAGGGATGGATTAGAGCATGGATCGGTACATGGGATTGTGATAGTATAGCTATTACGGAAACATGGTTAAGGGATGGGCAGGACTGCCAGTTCAATGTTCCGGGGTACCAATGCTTCCGGTGTGACAAAGGTGGAGGTAAGAGAGGAGGGGGAGTCGCACTATTGATTAGGGAGGATATCTCAGCAGTACTTAGAGAGGATATCCCGGGGAGAACGTCCAGCGAGACCATATGGGTAGAACTTAGAAATAAGAAAGGGTTGATCACTTTGATGGGATGATACTATAGGCCCCCCAATAGTCAGAGGGAATTGGAGGAGCATATATGTAGGGAAATCACAGATAGGTGTAGGAATTATAGGGTTGTAATAGTAGGTGATTTTAACTTCCCTAGTATTGACTGGGACTGCCTTAGTGCTAAGGGATCAGATGGGGAAGAATTTGTTAAGTGTGTCCAGGATAGTTTTCTGAAGCAGTATGTGGATGGCCCTATTAGAGAAGGGGTTACACTCGACCTCCTCTTAGGAAATGAGGCTGGGCAGGTGGTTGATGTGTCAGTGGGGGAGCACTTTGGGACCAGTGACCATAACTCAATTAGCTTCAAGATAGTTATGAAAAAGGATAGGACTGGTCCTCAGGTTGAAGTCCTAAATTGGGGGAAGGCTAATTTCAATGGCATCAGACAGGAACTCTCAAAAGTTGAATGGGAGAGGCTGTTTACAGGTAAAGGGACGTCTGTCAAGTGGGAGGCTTTTAAAAGTGAGATAGGAAGAGTTCAGGGCCGGCATGTTCCTGTTAGATGGAAGGGCAAGGCTGGCAAGTTTAGGGAACCTTGGTTGACGAGGGATATTGAGGGTCTGGTCAGGACAAAGAAGGAGGCATATGTCAGGTATAGGCAGCTGGGATTAAACGAGTCCCTCGAGGAGTACAGCGATGTAGGAGTACACCTAAGAAGGAAATTAGGAGGGCGAAAAGGGGCCATGAGATTTCCCTGGCAGATAAGATAAAGGAGAATCCTAAAAGATTCTATAAGTATATTAAGAGTGAAAGGGTAGCTAGGGAGAGAGTAGGTCCCCTTAAGGATCAGTGTGGCAATCTATGTGTGGAGCCACGGGAAATGGGCGAGGTCTTAAATGAATACTTCTCATCTGTATTTACCATGGAGAAGGTCATGGAAGCTAGTGAGTTCAAGGGAGGGAACAGCGATATCCTGGAGCATATCAACGTTACAAAAGAAGAGGTGTTGGAGGTTTTGAAGCGCATTAAGGTGGATAAATCCCCAGGGCCTGACCAGGTGTATCCTAGGATACTATGGGAAGCAAGGGAGGAGATTGCTGGGGCCCTGGCAGAGATCTTTGTATCATCGTTAGCCACAGGTGAGGTACCGGAAGACTGGAGGATAGCTAATGTTGTGCCTTTATTTAAGAAGGGCAGCAGGGATAAGCCAGGGAACTACAAACCGGTGAGCCTTACATCAGTGGTGGGAAAGTTATTGGAAGGGATTCTGAGAGACAGGATTTATATGCATTTGGAAAGGCATGGTCTGATTAGGGATAGTTAGCATGGCTTTGTGCGTGGGAAATCATGTCTCACGAATTTGATTGAGTTTTTCGAGGAGGTGACCAAGAGGATTGACGAGGGCAGGGCGATGGACATTGTCTACATGGACTTTAGCAAGGCCTTTGACAAGGTCCTGCATGGTAGGCTGGTCCAGAAGGTTCCAACACATGGGATCCAGGGTGAGCTAGCAAATTGGATACAAAATTGGCTTGGTGATAAGAGGCAGAGGGTGGTCGTGGAGGATTGTTTTTCAGATTGGAGGCCGGTGACCAGTGGTGTGCCGCAGGGATCGGTGCTGGGCCCTCTGTTGTTTGTCATGTATATTAATGACTTGGATGTGAATGTAGGGGGCATGATTAGTAAGTTTGCAGATGACACCAAAATTGGTGGTACAGTGGACAGTGAAGAAGGTTGTCTAAGGTTACAACAGGATATAGATAAACTGGGAAAGTGGGCAAGGGATTGGCAAATGGAATTTAACGCAGACAAGTGCAAAGTGATGCATTTTGGGAAGTTAAACCAGGGCAGGACATATACAGTGAATGGCAGGACCCTGGGGAGTGTTGTTGACCTGTGGCAACACAGGTAGACAGGGTGGTAAAGAAAGCGTATGGCATGCTTGCCTTCATCGGCCGAGGCATTGAGTACAAGAGTTGGGATGTCATGTTACAGTTGTACATAACGTTGGCTAGGCCGCATTTGGAGTACTGTTTGCAGTTCTGGTCACCGCACTACAGGAAAGATGTGATTAAGCTAGAGAGGGTGCAGAAAAGATTCACAAGGATGTTGCCTGGTTTGGAGGGCTTGAGTTATAAAGAGAGATTGGATAGGCTGGGTCTGTTTTCCCCGGAGTGAAGGAGGCTGAGAGGGGACATGATAGATGTATATAAAATTATGAGAGGCATAGATAGGGTAGATCGCCAGAGTCTGTTTCCCATGGTAGGGGCGACTAAAACTAGAGGGCATAGATTTAAGGTGAGAGGGAGGAGGTTTAAAGGGAATCAAAGGGGTAAATTTTTCACACAAAGAATAGTGGGTATCTGGAATGAGCTGCCTGAGGAGGTGGTGGAGGCAGGAACAGTAATAACATTTAAGAGGCATCTGGACAGGTACTTGAATGAGCAAGGCATAGAGGGATATGGAATTAATGCAGGCAGGTGGGATTAGTATAGATAGGTATTATGGTCAGCATGTTTCCATGCTGTAAGACTCTATGACTCTATGAAGTGGGCCCACATCAGAGACGCCATCTATGACTCAGCAATGATCACCTTTGGCAAACGTGTGAAGCGGAATGCAGACTGGTTTCAATCTCACTTTGAAGAGCTGGAACCTGTCATAGCCGCTAAGCGCACTGCACTGTTGAACTACAAGAAAGCCCCCAGGTAGTTAACATCCGTAGCACTTAAAGTAGCCAGAAGCGTTGCACAAAGAATAGCCAGGCACTGTGCAAATGACTACTGGCAACACCTATACAGTCGTATTCAGCTGGCCTCCGACACCGAAAACATCAGAGGAATGTATGATGGCATTAAGAGAGCTTTTGAGCCAACCATCAAGAAGATCGCCCCCCTCAAGTCTAAATCAGGGGAAACGATCACTGACCAACGCAAGCAAATGGACCACTGGGTGGAGCACTACCTAGAACTGTACTCCAGGGAGAATGTTGTCACTGATACCGCCCTCAATGCAGCCCAGTCCCTGCCAGTCATGGATGAGCTGGACGAACAGCCAACAAAATTGGAACTCAGTAATGCCATTGATTCTCTAGCCAGTGGAAAATCCCCTGGAAAGGATGGCATTACCCCTGAAATAATCAAGAGTGCCAAGCCTGCTATACTCTCAGCACTCCATGAACTGCTTTGCCTGTGCTGGGATGAGGGAGCAGTACCACAGGACATGCGCGATGCCAATATCATCACCCTTTATAAGAACAAGGGTGACCGCGGTGACTGCAACAACTACTGTGGAATCTCCATGCTCAGCATAGTGGGGAAAGTCTTCGCTCGAGTCATTTTAAACAGACTCTAGAAGCTGGCTGAGCGTGTCTACCCTGAGGCACAGTGCAGCTTTCGATCAGAGAGATCCACCATTGACATGCTGTTCTCCCTTCGCCAGCTACAGGAGAAATGCCGCAAACAAAGGATGCCCCTCTACGTTGCTTTCATAGATCTCACCAAAGCTTTTGACCTCGTCAGCAGACGTGGTCTCGTCAGACTGCTAGCAAAGATCGTCCACCAAAGCTACTAAGTATCATCACCTCATTCCATGACAATATGAAAGGCACAATTCAGCATAGCGGCGCCTCATCAGATCCCTTTGCTATCCTGCGTAGCGTGAAACAGGGCTGTGTTCTCACACCTACACTGTTTGGGATCTTCTTCTCCCTGCTGCTCTCGATTGCATTCAAGTCTTCAGAAGAACGAATTTTCCTCCACACAAGATCAGATGGCAGGTTGTTCAATCTTGCCCGTCTTAGAGCGAAGACCAAAGTATGGAAAGTCCTCATCAGGGAACCCCTCTTTGCTGACGATGCTGCATTAACATCCCACACAGAAGAGTGTCTGCAGAGACCCATCGACAGGATTGCAGTTGCCAGCAATGAATTTGGCCTAACCATCAGCCTCAAGAAAACAAAAAACAATAAACAACAAAATTATCAGTTTATGATAAAACAAGTCTTAACTAGTAATGAAGCAAAGCATAAACACACAGATTGAAATTTTAAAGTCCCCTTTTTACCTTAGCCACACACACACACACACACACACATAACCGGACAAATAAAAGCGATTTTTAATATTCAGAGCTCTGTTACAGACATAAAAATACTTGCTCATTCCTGAAAAGAAAACAGCAGATGAGATATAAAACTGGCATACAGTCTAACTTCTGAGTTCATGTAGATGGGTCGCTGAGATCTTTTGGAAGTTCTTTTCAGCAGCATTGAGAAGTAATTTAGCAGGCTTTTCTTCAAAGACAGGAAACGAGATGAATTGACACAGTGGACTTCTCAGGGTCTTTTAGAGAGTTGCTGGAAAGTGAAATGTGTTCTGGTCTTCTCTCCTTCCTTGACACTTCTTCAGCAGCAGGCTAACTTTATCTCATTCCAGAAGGTAAAACACGCTGACACTACAACCAAAAGCTTGTGAGTTTGTTGCCCTCTCAGGTGTGCACTACTGCTCCTGGGTTTGTCCTATCAAGGGGCACCTGTCACTTCTCTGCCCACATCTTCTCCATTTACCAGGATTTCTGTTCTATTTTTATCTTGAGTCATCTGACAACCAGTAAACATTGTTGCCAAACCAGTTCTTCCAATGAACACTTGATGACTCTCTTGAAAAAAACTGGTCCAACATTTCTTCAGTTTAACTATGAATACCTCAAAAAATATTTTAACAAAAAAAAAACAGAAGCACCTTCATAACAATCTGGCTAAGTATGACTTCAGATTTACTCTGCAGTCGACTCTTAATGCTCTCTAAAATGGCTTAACAGTGCAGTCAGTTGTTGATAATCACTACAAAGTTAAAATTAATGGGAACAAATCGGGCAGCCCTGTCTAACACCATAGTGGGAACAGCATCCCCACAAAGACTGCAGTGGTTCAAGGAGAAAGCCCACCACCACTTTAAGCCAACTAAAGTTGGGCAATATGTGTGGCCTTGCCCACATCCTGAGAACAAATAATGTTTACTCAAATAGTATGTCAGTGCCTTGTAATTATCTACAGTGATTAACTGGGCTAAGTATATATATATTAATAGCCTTGAGAAAGTGCAAAGTCAAGCAACAAAGACTCTGGATGTCAACAAATTTAAGTTATGAAGAAAGGTTAAGGAGGTTGAACTTGTTTTCTTTGAGAAAGAGGAAGCGATCTCATTGAATTTCACAGGATTATAAAGAGGATGAACAAAGATAATCCAGGCAAATTGTTCACCATGACGTACAGTTCAAATACCAGGTTAAAAATTAGTAAGCAGGGATGTCAGGTGGAACCTTTTGACTCAAAAGATAAATAAGATTGTTGAATAAGTTACTAAGAAGACTATTGAAGCATTCAGTGCAAATAGATAATTGAGAATTAGATTGGGGTTGTATTCAGTTGTGATGCCTTGGCAGTCAATTAGCCTGCTGATACTTACTGTGAAGGCTCAAACATGAATAATAGCCACATTTCAGAGGTAATTCATGATCACTGGCACCTATGGAACTGTAGTCCATCAAAGAAAAATGACTTGAGGTGTGGAGGGAGGAGAGAAAACAAATTAAGAGACCACTGCAGCAGCACATCATAGGAACTTTTAATGACCAAATAGTGGCACCTTTAACGAGAAACAAGCTGTGCTTTTATGAAGGGTTGCTGCAGTTTAGAAACAACACATATGTTGCAAGGATATTTTCCTGTACTGACTAGTAGTTGCCTTTTTGAGGTTCTGTAACTGCTTTGCAGGTTGAATTCTACTCATGGGCTCATTTTTTGATTATGCAGTGCAAATGGGCAGAATTAAGATACAAGTTGGCCATGATCGAACTGAATGGCAGAACAGGCTCGAGGGCTGAATGGTCTACTGCTGTTTCTATGCTCCATGGGATGCCATGTGACTGACGTTAAACTTCTTTTTTGCAATTGTTGCCTTCTGCTTCACATCTTGTTTCATTGACTATCCAGTGTTATCAGACTACCAAATTGTTATTGCCTCATTTACCTCTTACCTTTTTTTTTAACTTTCATGGTGTCCTGCTCCATGAATGTTGGCAAGTCACCTTTCACCTTAGAAAGAATATTGTCAGAAATACGTAATGCCTTCACATAAGTTTCCTGCTAAGTTCTTTTTTGTATTTTTCCATCTCGATCTTGTTTTGCTCTTATGTGATCTCCCAGATAATGCCAGCTGTTCATGGGGTCCCTCCTTGGAATAACTAACAATGATACAATTTCTTAGAAAGCCCTTCTTTTAGCCTACCCTGGATTTGGTATTTGCATAGCTGCAAACTCAGTGCAGTACCTGGAGTGAGCATTCACAAGCACAAATGTAACACAAACTGGAAACCCATTGAGTTGCACAGTGTAGAGTTATTTTCAAAGAGTGAGATATTGAAAGAAGATTCAGTTTTCAAAGCTGAAGTTAGTGAAATTCAGTTATGAATAGTGTAACTTCCCAATGTTTTGTTTATCATGAATGTTTTAAAATTTCATTCTTAGGATATGGGTGTCACTGGTGAGGTCCACATTTTCTGCCCATCTCTAGTTGCTCTTGAGAACAACCATTCATAGCATCATGTGGAACATAGGAATGGGAGTAGGCCATTCAGCCCCTTGAGCCTATTCTGCCATTCAGTTAGATCATGATTGACCTGTACCTTAACATCACCTACCCACCTTGGTTCCATAACCCTTGAAAACAAAAATTCTTGAATCGCTGCAGTCTGTGATGATGGCATTCCCACAGTGCTGTTAGGGAGGTTCAAGGCTTTGTCCCATCAACGGGGAAGGAGCAGCAATGTATGTCCAAATTAGGATGGTGTGTAAATTGGAGGTGGTGGTGCTTCCATGCACCTGCTGCCCTTCTTCTGGATGGTGGAAGTTGAGGATTTGGGCAGTGCTGTCGAAGAAACCTTGGTGAGTTGCTGCAGTGGATCCTGTGGATAATACACACTGTAGCCATGGTACACTGGTGGTGGAGAAAGCATACGTTTAAGCTGGTGGATGGGCTGTTGATCAAGTGGGCAGCTTTGTCCTGGACGATGTTGAGTTTCATGAGTGCTGTTGCAACTGCACTCATCCAGGCAAATGGAGAGTATTCCATCTCGAGTACGTACGTCCAATATTGTAGTGATTAAACAATGAGATGTTAGTGCGGAAAGACTTACTAAAAAAACTCTTGATCAACAGATGTAATCGCTACTTTTATGTTATCCTAACAATCATTCAGTTGTTAAATTTTAAAATGTAGACATACAGGAGGATGCTCCACATATCCTACACAGACCACAGACAGAAAGACTAATGAGGAAGTGCTGGAAATGGCTGGAGAAAAGAGGGAATTAGTGCCTAACATCAAAGAGAGAACGATACAATATTTCGGTCACATCATTAGAGCAGAAGGTAGACAGAGAAAATTATTGGAAGGAAAGATCAATGGAAAACATAGAAAAAGGAAGCAGAGGGAAAATGGATGATGGATATAATGGACTGGATGTGGTTGACCTATGCGGAATGTGTAAGGACAGCACAGGCCAGACAGAGGTAGAGATCATGACAGTCAACCTTCTGGGAAGAAGATGACACCAATGAAAGAATTTTTTTTAAAAAGAGCAGAAAATGCTGGAAATAGACTGATCCGTCAGCATCAGTAAAGAGAAAAGACAGGTTATGACATTTTATGTGTAAACATCAGTACTGATGAATAACACTGAACAGTACACACCTGAAACACCATAATCTCTCTTCTCTTTAAACATGCTCTGCATTTCCAGCATTTGCAATGTTTTCCTTTTGATTTGATTTTTTGATTTAGAGATACAGCACTGAAACAGGCCCTTCGGCCCACCGAGTCTGTGCCGACCATTAACCACCCATTCATACTAATCCTACACTAATCCTACATTCCTACCACATCCTCACCTGTCCCTTTTCATTTTACTAATATGTTCTGGCCTTATGAATTCACAATCTCACGCACCAGTACACGAAAAGTGAAGACTCGCTGTTCATCCAAGAATAAGGCTTTTGACAATGACCTTTATTTTCAAGGATGCATTCCTGCACTTGGACAACCCGCTTCATATTTCTGAGCGGTTGTACTGCTTTAGGACTTTGAGAATGAAGAATTATGGTCAAATCCAAACTGAGTTGGCACAGGTTTAAATCCTGTTCAGTTTGATTTAAACAACTCCATTTTGATTTTTTTTTTTGCTTTAGTGAGTGCTAGTATCTAGATTAGGGGATGTATTATTATAGGCTTGCATGGTGTCTCTCGTGGGATTGAAACTTGTCTGCACAATTACTAAACTGGTCCAAAGACATTTTGGACCACACACACATCTGTGATTCATGCTGTAGAAACAAAGTGTAGTTACTATTGTTATGTAAGCAACAGTGCCAGTCCTAGTAATGTCCCACTAAACAACGGCTGTTCAACCACTGTGCCATTATCAGCTCACACCTCCAGCAAGTTGCAACACAATAATCTTTGAGCTGAAGGGTGCAGAAAAAGTCTAGCTAATGGCATACACTGCAAGGCCCGGCCCTATGACATGTCAAATGTCAGCAAGTCCTGCTTTCAATTTGTTTTTGTGCAACTGGAACCAAACTGGCAATGTGATTTACCACACCTAGGTAATTGGAATTCACGTCCATTTCCGTCTTCACTCAACTTTTTTTGGTTATGATCTCAGTTTAGTATTGGCAATGGGAGAGGATGAGCAAACTAGTGTCATTCTGTGAAAATGGTGGTAGACAAAACTCGCAGAACACAGCTCAAGGGGTCCTACTTGCTGAATTTAATGAACACATTTTGGAATTTGGGGGTGGTGTTGCATCCATAGGCCGCAACATGAAGCACAGCTTTGCCGCCCTACCCTCACCCAGGAATACCTAAATTCCCAGGATCAGCATGCAGAATGGCTACACTCTTAAATTCAAATCTCAGTGTTCTGCCATTCCCGGCCTTAACCCCAGGACACTTGAAGCCCAGTCGCAGGAATGCTTCATCCTGGCCTCAGTACCTTTAACTCCTAGTTTTAGGCCCAGGATCTCCTTATCTTAGAGCCTCTGTTCCCAAACAAGATCTCAGGAACAGCTCTGCCTGCTGCCTCTGACCCTGCACTTTGGTGCTTCCATGCACCAGGTAATAGGAAATATCCCACTCCACTCCTGATTCAACGTGCCCCTCATGTCCCAGTACAGCTCCCAGTTTTCCAGACTGCCGTGGTCCTTGTTTTATTCCTGATTGGTGCTCCATTCCTTATCCAATCCCTTCTACCTGCGTAGCCCCAGAGTACCTGTGAGCAACAATATGAGCAAATATACTAACAGCTAGCATGCACTCCTGATTCTGAGGCTTTTTGACTGCATGTTAAGAAATGTCTCTTTCCAGTGGTTCCATACATTGGAACACCACTGTAGAATGATGGGCTGCAGTTTTGATACCTAACTCACTGCGTTTATAAATTGAGCCATGCTGTAGCAGTTGGCAGGTCCCCACTGAGCTGCCTTCACACACCTTCTGGGCAACTGGCCAAAAGCAACATTAGTGGCGCCTGGGAACATGTTGCTTGTCCTGTCCTCTCAGACATAGGTGAATGGAAGTTGAAGACGTGAGATGAGAAAACCAGGATTAAAAAGAGAATAAGCAAAGCTTCATAAGGCACAAATAAGCTGTTGGTCTTTCCAGTTTCCCCTGCACTGTCTAAGCAGCTAGATTTTAAAGCTATACTTTTACATATTAAATGAAAATGTGACGTATTTTTCCTGTCTTTTCTGTTCTTCTGTTTTTCTGAAGCAAAACTGCTAACTTGGCACCAGAGTAACCATACCCCAGTACCTTTCTCCCCTTTTTCCTGGCCGGTATTGATCCCTCAACCAACACCTACAAAAATAGTTTATTTGGTCATTATCGCATTGCTATTTGTGGGACCGTGTGTGCAAATTGGCTGCTGGGGGATGGGATTACCTGAGAATCCTCCAGTGTCCATTAATTATTAAGAATAAATGTTTAATTGAAGTATGTATATCCTGGTGCATTACACCATTATTATATTTAACTACTTGTGCAATCTCAGAGCCAGCAGCTGGCAGTTTTAGGGTGTGATGCACAAATAGAATAGAAGGAGAAGCAAGACAATTAACACAGTTACGAATAACCTGGCTAAAATTACATGAAAAAGTCAGCTATGAACAGAAGTGTGAGAGAGTTGGATAGTAAATGGAGGCAGTTATATTCCCTTTGGAACCAAGAATAGGCAGATATGCTAATGAATTTTTGGGTATGATCAAAACAACCAAACTCTCAGAGTGGAGACACATTTCTTTGAACTACAATAGCTGGACTGACCTAATCAATTTGGATGTGATTATAACAATCCGAAACTCTCCAGTGTCGAGACACTGTTTTTGTGCTACAATACTGCACTGACAACAGTCCCAACAGTCAAAATAAGTGATCAAAACTTGAGGCAGCAGGGACATTGTGTGCTTGCATGTCTGTGCTTGGATAGTAATATGATGGGTGTGGATTGATAATTGGTCTGGTAAAATATAATGGTTTGGAATTTAATAAAAGGGGGTATGAACAGACGAAAGTGTAGAAGACTTCAGGAAGAGAAACAATCAGAGGACGGAGCCAGGGGTATGGGCCAGAGGGTGCAGTCAAAAGACACCAAGGACAGAACTGGGAGGGGTAGGGGCAGGGGTGGTGTGCATGGGTCAAAGGACGCAGACCACTTTCTGCCATTGCAACTTCTACCCAGGGCAATATAATTCTTTTTTATGTACTGAAAACTGCTGCTCAGATGCTGTAGTGGGCTAAGAATGGAGCTGGGGCGAATAAATTGGAGTCAAAATCTGGCAGGAAAACTAGTAGATGAACAATGGGCTACCTCCAAAGAAGAGATAGTTTGGGCACAGTCAAGGTATGTTCCCTCGAAAGGGAAAAGTAGGGCAAACAAATCCAGAGCTCCCCTGGATGACAAAAGAAGTAGGGATTAAGATAAAGAAGAAAAAGTGTGCTTATGACAGATGCCAGGTAGAAAATCCTATTGAGGGCATAGCTGAGGTATTAAATGAATACTTTGCATCAGTTTTTACCAAGGAAGAAGATGCAACCCAGGCAATGTTGAAAGAGGAGTTAAGTCAGACACTAGAGGGGTTTAAAATTGAGAAAGAGGAAGTATTAGATAGACTGTCTGTGCTTAAAGTGGATAAAACTCCAGGGCCGGATGAGATGCATTCAAGGATACTGAGGGAAGTGAGGGTGGAAATTGTAGATGCACTGGCCATAATTTTTCAGTCTTCCTTAGACTCTGAGGTGGTGCCAGAGGACTGGAGAATTGCAAACCTTACACCCTTGTTCAAAAAGGGTATAAAGATATGTATAGCAACTATAGGCCAGCCAGCTTAACTTCGGTGGAGGGAATACTTGTAGAAAAAATAAATCGGGACAAAATCAATAGTCACATGGACAAATGTGAGTTAATTAAGGAAAGCCAGCATGGATTTCTTAAGGGGAAATCATGTTTCACTAACTTGCTGGAGTTTTTTGAGGAGGTAACAGAGAGGGTTCATGAGGGCAATGCTGTTGATGTGCTGTACATGACTTTCAAAAGGTGTTTGATACTGTGCCACACAACAGACTTGTGAGCAAACTTGTAGCTCATGGAATAAAAGGGACAGTAGCAACATGGAAATGAAATTGGCTGAGTGACAGGAAACAAAGAATAGTGATTAATGGATGTTTTTCGGGCTGGAGGAAGGTTTGTAGTGGAGTTCCCCAGGGATTAGTGTTGGGACCTTGCTTTTCCTGATATATATTAATGACCTAGACCTTGGTGTACAGGGCACAATTTCAAAGTTTGCAGATGATATATGAAACTTGGAAGCATTGTGAACTGTGAGGAGGATAGTGTAGAACTTGAAAAGGACATAGACAAGTTGGTGGAATGGGCAGACAGGTGGCAGATAAAGTTCAATGCAGAGAAATGTGAAGTGATTCATTTTGGTAGGAAGAACATGGAGAGACAATATAAAATAAAGGATACAAATCTAAAGGGGGTTCAGGAGCAGAGGGACCTAGGTGTATATGTGCATAAGTCATTGAAGGTGGCAGAACAGCTTGAGACAATGGTTAATAAAGCATATAGTATCCTGGGCTTTATTAATAGGGGTATGGGGTACAAGAGCAAGGAAGTTATGTTGACTTGTACTTGTTCTTGTTCAATTTCAGCTGGAGTATTGCGTCCAATTCTGGGCGCCACACTTGAGGAAAGACGTGAGGGCATTGGAGAGAGTACAGAAAAGATTCACGAGAATGGGTCCAGGGATGAGGAATTTCAGTTATGAAGATAGATTGGAGAAGTTAGGACTGTTTTCCTTGAAGAGAAGTCTGAGAGGTGATTTGATAGAGGTATTCAAAATCACAAGGAATATGGACAGAGTAGATAGAGAGAAACTGTTCCCACTCGTGAAAGGATAGAGAACGAGAGGGCACAGATTTAAAGTATTTGGTAAGAGAAGCAAAAGTGACATGAGGAAAAACTTTTTCACGCAGTGAGTGGTTAAGATCTGGGATGCTCTGCCTGAGTGTGGTGGAGGCAGGTTCAATTGAAGCGTTCAAAAGGGAATTAGTTATATGAAAAGGAAGCGCGTGCAGGGTTATGGGGAGAAGGCAGGAGAATGGAACTGAGGGAGTAGCTCTTTCAGAGAGCCAGTGTGGACACGATGGGCCGAATTGCCTCCTTCTGCACTGTAATGATTCTGTGATTAGTTTAGTTTAGTTTAGAGATACAGCACTGAAACAGGCCCTTTGGCCCACCGAGTCTGTGCCGACCATCAACCACCCATTTATACTAATCCTACACTAATTCCATATTCCTACCACATCCCCACCTGTTCCTATATTTCCCTACCACCTACCTATACTAGGGGCAATTTATAATGGCCAATTAACCTATCAACCTGCAAGTCTTTGGCATGTGGGAGGAAACCGGAGCACCCGGAGGAAACCCACGCAGACACAGGGAGAACTTGCAAACTCCACACAGGCAGTACCCAGAATTGAACCTGGGTCGCTGGAGCTGTGAGGCTGCGGTGCTAACCACTGTGCCACTGATTCTGTTAAGCAAATCTTTCTTTTCTGAATAAAGTTTAATCTGCTACCAATATGAGTCAACATCAAATCATTTGGATATTAGGCTTTATCAAAACCCAACATGTGTTTCCTACATTACAACAGTGACTACACATTAAAAATACTTCATTGTTTGTAAAGTGCTTTGGACTGTCCTGAGGTTGTGAAAGGTGCAGTATAAATGCAAAATCTTTCTTTATGGGATCTTTAACACCCACTGAATAGGCAGAAGTCTCATTCAAAGATCTGACATGCACAAATCACATAGTACTGCACTGGAGTATCAACTTAGATTAATGCTCAAATCCTGGAGTGGGGAGAGTGAACCTACTGCATTCTCAGAGGTGAGAAAACCACCAATGGATCTCCAATAATAAATTTGGAAATGGAACGCGTATGTGATGTCATTGGTTTATGATTTTATCCAGGCATTGTGAAAGGTTTCACAAAGTAGAAACATGACGCTCTGGGAAAAGATCAACTGCTGCCCAGGGATTCTGTTTACCCAACATTAAGGAAGTGGAGAGCTAAAATTAAAGTATATTCTGTAAATGTAGAGGCTTAGAACAAATGCAAAACAATCATGACAACTGGAGGATTTTTGTAAAACAGCATAAATTATTACCTCATGTGCTTTAGAAAAACAACTACATATGCATTTAATTTATAAGGATCTTATAATTATCATCCAGCCTTTGCACTATCCTGTTAAAAAGAATTTTGAAGAAATTTGGAGGTTCTTTTTGTTGTGTGGAGTGGTGGATAGGTCAACTCGACTCCCAATTAAAGCATATAATACTTCCTGAACTGACACATTTAGAAGAGTTTGATGAATATATGGAGTTGAGGTTTTAAGAATAAGTTGAAATAATGATGATTAAATGTAATGTGGAACGTGATATGTCTGAGTTGCTGGGACCTGGTTGATTCCTTTCCAAGGAAATCATCTAGTCAAGTAACGCAAAAGCAAAGTACTGCAGATGCTGGAAACACTCAGAAGGACAGGCAGCATCTGTAAAGAGAGAAACACAGCCAACATGTCGGGTGTGTGAACTTTCATCAGAACAAGAAAACGTCACATACATAACAGGGTTTAAGCAACTACAGAGGCAGAGAAATGGGGGAATTGAGGAAAGAACAAAAGAGAAGGTCTGATAGGGTGGAAGGCAGGAGAGATTAAATGACGAAAGAGATGACGGTGCAAGGCAAAGGAGATAATAATGAGAAAAGTAAAGACACAAAAGATGGTCTAGAGGAAGATAAATGGGAGTAGAATTTACATAGAAAACCCTTCCCCATTTTTTCTGATAGCAGCTGTCGGTAATGTTTCTGCTATTCTTATTTACACCTCTTTACTTATTCCATTACCAGCTTGTTCTGCCTTACATAACTTTATATAAGGTGTCAGTCATGGCTCAGTGGTTTGTACTCTCCCCTTCTGAGTCAGAACATTGTAGGTTCAAGACCCACTTCTGCATATATATCTAGGCTAGCACTTCCAGTGCATCACTGAGGGAGCTCTGCACTGTAGGAGTTTGTGTCTTTCAAAGGAGACGTTAAACCAAAGCCCTGTCTGCCCTCACATAAAAGATCCCCTGGCATTATTCAAAGAGGAGTTCTCCCCAGTGTTCTGGCCAATATTTATCCCTCAATCAGAATAACTAAAACAGATAATGTGTCATTATCACATCGCTTTTTGTGGATCTTGCTGTACATAAATTGGCTGCTGCATTTCCCTCCATTATAACAGTGACTACATTATTCTTCGTTGGGATGTCTTGCTGCAATTATACAGGGCCTTGGTGAGACCACACCTGGAATATTGTGTGCAGTTTTGGTCTCCTTATCTGAGGAAGGATGTTCTTGCTATAGAGGGAGTGCAGCGAAGGTTTACCAGACTGATTCCTGTGATGGCGGGACTGACGTATGAGGAGAGATTGAGTCGGTTAGGATTATATTCGCTGGAGTTCAAAAGAATGAGGGGGATCTTATAGAAACCTATAAAATTCTAACAGGACTTGACAGGATAGATGCAGGAAGGATGTTCCCGATGGTGGGGGAGTCCAGAACCAGGGGTCATAGTCTAAGGATACGGGGTAAACCTTTCAGGACTGAGATGAGGAGAAATTTCTTCACCCAGCGAGTGGTGAACCTGTGGAATTCGCTACCACAGAAAGCAGTTGAGGCCAAAACATTGTATGTTTTCAAGAAGGAGTTAGATATAGCTCTTGGATCTAAAGGGATCAAAGGATATGGGGAGAAAGCGGGAACAGGTTACTGAGTTGGATGATCAGACATGATCATAATGAATGGTGGAGCAGGCTCGAAGGGCCGAATGGCCTACTCCTGCTCCTATTTTCTATGTTTCTATGTTGGGTTTAAAGTGTTTTGGGGCATCCTGAGACTGTGAAAGATGCAATATAAATGTAAGTCTTCCTTTCTTTTTCATTAATTTCACCTTTCCCTTGCCAGTTATAAAATCATATTATCAAGAACGTTTACTCCGCATCAACTAATAAAGCATCACACATATCACCATCTATTAACAGAATAATACCAATTCATTACCTGCAACATTGGACAACTGATCATAATGCTACTTTGCTCACGTCACTTGGAAAGATACCTGCTAGCCACACCTTTTCTTTGACAACCTATCAGAATGGAAACGGTTTCCAATGATGACCTCATGCTGTCTAGCCTCATTAACAACTCAGATCATCAGATACAAAGTTTGTGTGACCTACTAGATCAATATCAGGCAAAACACAGATGCTGTGACCTCCACACTGGTTCCATGGTGACAGCAGTGGAAATGATTCCTTGTCAACCATGAAATTCCAAGACTCAGTGCTATAGTTATTAATAAAAACATTTCAATACTGAGTTACATATAAATCAAAAAGATAAAAATTAATGTTATTTAATACAATGCGAACACCTGTTGCGTTTATGTTAAAATTAACGACAAATTCTTGTTTACTATATATTCACTTTAAAACTTTCTCCCCGTTACTAATTTGACTCATCCCAATGATTATGGTAATTGATGTTTGACTATTATTAAAAAGTCTGCGTTGCAACGTTTCCATTAATATAAGTAGAAAATTCTGGAATTCTGTGCCTCAGTAGGTAGCACACTTACCTCTAATATATCACAATCTAGGCTGACACTCCAGTGCAGTACTGAGGGAGTACTGCACTGTTAGAGGTCCTGTCATTTGGATGAGATGTGAAACTGAGGCCCTGTCTGCCCTTTCAGGTGGATGTAAAAAAATCCCATGCCAGTATTTCAAAGAAGAGCAGGGGAGTTATCCCCAGTCAATATTTATCCCTCAATCAACAGATTATCTGGTCATTATCACATTGCTGTTTGTGGGAGTTTTAGTGCGTAAATTAGCTGCTGAATTTCCTACATTACAAATGTAACTACACTTCAAAACTACTTCACTTACTATAAAATGCTTTGGGACAGTCTGTGGTCATGAAGGAACACTATATAAATGCAAGATTTTAAAAAAACATTCACAGCAACTCTCACAGCTTCTCAAAGGTAAAAGATAGGTTAACACATCAGGTGAAGCCCTCGTCCTGAGTACTAGCCCAATATTTATGTCTCAAACAACATCGCTAAAACAGATTATTGGGTCATTATCAGATAGCTGCGTGCAAATTATCTGGCACTTTGCTGCATTATAACATTGATTATATTTCAAAAAGTGTTTCATAAGCTGCAAAGCACTTTGGGTTGTCTTAAGATCACAAAAGGTATTGTAAAATGCAAGTTCTATATTCTTTTGTCAGAATTGGTGTCGAGCAGCCCCTTTATAGGATGGACTAAAAGGTGAAACATATTGAATACAAAGTGATTCCTGACAACGCAGCCGGCCGCTGACGTCATCAGGCTGCGCCGCGGTGCGCACATGCGCAGACGGTCTCCTGCTCTCTGCGCATGCGCTGCGTTCTGGCTTGCCAGGACTGGTTAGCGCATGCGTCGATGACCTCATCGCGTGACGTGTTCTCTTTCGGGCAACGCGCCAGGTCGGCCTCTGCGCATACGCTTTATGCAATGCCAACGGGTATTCACGCATGCGTCAATCTTCTGATATTCATGCATGCGTCAAAACTTCGGCGCGAGTTTTTGAAAGTTGAAGGAGGAGAGGTTTCGTCGGACATTTTCTCGCAATTATTTAGTCGTTTTGGAGATTTCAGTCTGCTTCATTTTTATTAGAAAGAGGAGATTGCTCCAAGGTAAGTTGCTCTGCTGTTGTAAGTTGCTCTGAAAATATTTCCATTGTCTGGGGCACTGCATGTGCTCCAGACTCTGTTGTAAGTTGTTCTGAAAACATTTCCATGGTCTGGGGCACTGCATGTGCTCCAGTCCACTGCACTGCACTAAAATCCTTTCCATTGTCTGGGGCTGTGTGCAGGCAGTACGTGTGCAGGCAGTACATGTGCTCCAGTCCCTGTTGTAAGTTGCTCTGTTCCTGCACCCATTAGAGCCGTGCACATGAACACACAGCCACATGTTTCCCCATCCGCCCTTGAAACAACCATGCAGAGCCTTGTGAGACTCCGCAATTGCCAGCTGCTGCCTGTCAAGCAGATAGGGCATCCAAAGCGGTCAAGCACTTGGGGAACATTCAGAAAGAACACAACTGGTGAGGTGGGAGTGCAGCCACACCGTTCTCCATCCTCAGTGTTGCTTGAAGGCAAAGGTAGATAAGAGCGAAAGAAATGGAAGGTGATGCTGATAGTAGTAGGCAGGATTAAATGGGAGCGGATGGGAAGGCGCACGAGTAGCATAACCACTAGCAGGGAACAGCTGGGCTAAATGGCCTGCTTTATGTTCATAGTCCAAAAGAAATGTGCTTCTTTTTCCAGCACCCTCACATCATTCATGATTTCCCTGAGAGCAGCATTGAACCATCACGAGATAGGGGCAGTAACATCATCCTGACTCCTACAGCTGAGTTGGGTACTAAGTGATTAATTGGCGGTGTTATCAGTACATGCCTTTACTGCAGAACATAAAGCATGCTCAACAGTAATTTCATTGGAGGGGGGGAAGCTCTGACATTCATGTTCTTTCCTTATTTCTTTTCATGTAAAACATGCCCTTGAGAAAACAATCCTTGAGACTTAAGGTCAGCATTCAAGCAACGAAGGCAACTGGATCATGCTGCGGAGTTTGTCACAATACGGAAAGGAACCTTGCATTTATGGATGAAGTGGGAGCGCACATTGGAATGCGTTTGGGGAACATTCACCAAGAATAGACTGAGCTCAGACTCTTGTGACTTTGCCTTCTTCACATGGACAATACAGTAGTGGAATAGACAGCCACGTGTTCATTCACCACAAGGCTCTCCAAGGACAATCTCTTTTGTTCTGCATAGCAGAGACTCGGCCTGTCTGTCTCACGGGAATGCTGGCAACACAACACTCATGTATCCATGCACAGCAGTGCCTCGAATGTTTAATGCACTTAATAAAATTTCTCAATAATTAAACCTGGAATTGTTGAGGTATTTGATGTTATTTTCCCGACTTTGCAACTGCACTTCAGATATTCAACTGCGGTGTGGTCCTTGGGGGTGGGGGGGAGAGGGAAGAGGGAGGGGGTTGTGAAGGGGTGGGGTGGGAGAGGGGGAAGGTAGAGGGGGGGTAGTGGGAGGGAGTTAAATTCAGAAGCTCCTGAAGAGAGGGATGCAAAAGGCAGGGAGCAGAGAGCTGCAATGCCTGAAGTACAGTTGAGAAGTAGGGGAGAAAGCGGCTGGATGGGGGATCTGCACCTGGAGAGAACGGCTGGATGGAGAGGGCCGGAAGCGAGAGGCCGTAGACCTTGGTGTCGCCGGGTGCGGGTAAGTTTGGAAAGTCTTTTGCCTTTGCAAATTTATGGCGCATGCGTAGAAAAACGCACCCCCCCCCCCCCCCACCTCACGCTGCTGTCTCCGGCCGCTCCGCTTCCCTCCTTCACTGGGCCGTTCGCTTGCCCACTCGCCGACCGCTCCGCTCCCCGCAGGCCTGCTCCGCTCCCCTCCATCACTGGGCTGTTCGCTCGCCCACTCGCCGACCGCTCCACTCCCCGCCGGCCCGCTCCACTCCGCTCCCCTCCGTCACCGGGCCGTTCGCTCACCCACTCGCCGACCGCTCCGCTCCTACCAGGCCCGCTCCGCTCCCCCCACCCTCCCCGGCCCGCTACCTCCCTGCCCGGCCCACTCCCTCCCTCCCTCCCCGGCCCGCTCCCCCCCCGGCCCGCTCCCTCCCTCCCCTTCCGGCCCGCTCCCTCCCTCCCCTCCTGGCCCACTCCCACCCCCCCTCCTTCCCTCCCCCTGGCCCACTCCCTCCCTCCCTCCCCGGCCCGCTCCCCCCCTCCCTCCCCGGCCCGCTCCCTCCCTCCCCCTCCGGCCCGCTCCCTCCCTCCCCTCCTGGCCCACTCCCACCCCCCCCCTCCTTCCCTCCCTCCCTCCCCCTGGCCCGCTCCCCCACTCCCTCCCCGGCCCGCACTCCCCAGCCAGCTCGTTCGCTCTCTCACTCCGCCATTGTGTGCTGACATGTGTTTTCTATGTTGCCTCCGTGTGATTATTTGAGCAGCGCCATCTTTAGTCCTGGCAGCTGCCTAAAGTCGCAGTCTGTGACATTTTAGTGGCACATGCCACATTTGCGCATGTGCCTCAACAGCGCCCCCTACCGTTAACGTTGTCAGCAAATGCAGTCTATTGAATAATACAGAATGGTCATCTGAGCCAACCTGTGGAAGGGATCAGAAAAACAAAAGCTGAGTAAAACAGCTCTAAAATGGTAGGGAATTAACTGGATCATAGCAGGAGAATCAAGCAGAGAAACTCGGGAAACAGCTGTTCAAACATGCAGATATTTGTGGTGGTGTAGTGGTAATGTCACTAGACTAGTAGCCCAGAGCACCAGGCTAGGGTTCGAATCTCACCAGAGCGAATGGTGGAATTTGAATTCAGTCAATAAATCTGGAATTAAAAAGCTAGTCTAGTGGTGACCATGAAACCATTGTTGATGGTTGTAAAAACCCATCTGGTTCACTAATGTCGTTTAAGGAAGGAAATCTGCCGTCCATACCTGGTCTGGCCTACATGTGACTCCAGACCCACAGCAATGTGGTTGACTCTGAAATGGCCGAGCAAGCCACTCAGTTGTATCAAACCGCTACAAAGCCTAAGAAAAGGATTAAAATTGGATGGACCACCTGACATTGACCCAGGCACCGGAAACGACAACGACAAACCCAGTCCTGTCGACCCTGCAAAGTCATCCTTTCTAACATCTGGGGGCTTGTTCCAAAATTGGGAGAGCTGTCCCACAGACTAGTCAAGCAACAGCTTGACATGGCCATACTCATGGAATCATACCTTACAGACAATGTCCCTGGCACCACCATCACCATCCCTAGGTATGTCCTGTCCCACCGGCAGGACAGACCCACCAGAGGTGGCGGCACAGTGGTATACAGCCAGGAAGGAGTTGCCCTGGGAGTTCTCAACATTGACTCTGGACTCCATGAAATCTCATAGCATCAGGTCAAACATGGACAAAGAAACCTACCGCTCCCCCCAACTCGGTTGATGAATCAGTGCTTCTCCATGTTGAACACCAATTGGAAAAAGCACTGAGGGTGGCAAGGACACAGAATGTACTCTGGGTGGGGGACTTCAATATCCATCACCAAGAGTGGCTCGGTTGCATCACCACTGACCGAGCTGGACGAGTCCTAAAGGACATAGCTGCTAGACTGGGTCTACGGCAGGTGGTGAGGGAACCAACAAGAGGGAAAAACATATTTGACCTCATCCTCATCAATCTAACTGTCACAGATGCATCTGCCCATGACAGTATTGGTAGGAATGACCACCACACAGTCCTTGTGGAGATGAAGTCCCATCTTCATACTGAGGATACCCTCCATCATGTTGTGTGGCACTACCACCGTGCTAAATGGGATAAATTTCGAACAGATCTAGCAATGCAAAACTGGGCATCCATGAGGCACTGTGGACCATCAGCAGCAGCAGAATTGTACTCAACCGCAAGCTGTAACCTCATGGCCCGGCATATCCCCCATTCTACCTTTACCATCAAGCCAGGAGACCAACCCTGGTTCAATGAAGAGTGCAGGAGGGCATGCCTGGAGCAGCAGCAGTCATACCTCAAAATGAGGTGTCAGCCCGGTGAAGCTAACAACCCAGGACTACTTGCATGCCAAACAGCAGAAGCAGCATACAATAGATAGGGCTAAGCGATCCCACAACCAACGGATCAGATCTAAGCTCTGCAGTCCTGCAACATCCAGTTGGTGGACAATTAAACTAACAGAAGGAGGAGGCTCCACAAATATCCCCATCCTCAACGACAGGGGAGTTCAGTGCAAAAGATAAGGCTGAAGCATTTACATCCATCTTCAGCCAGAAGGGCCAAGTGGAGGATCCACCAAGGCCTCCACATGAGGTCCCCAGCATTACAGATGTCAGTCTTCAGCCAATCCGATACACTCAACATGATCACAAGAAACAGCTAAAGGCACTGGATACTGCAAAGGCTATGGGCCCTGACAACATTCCGGCAATATTATTGAAGACCTGTGCTCCAGAACTTGCTGCGCCCCTAGCCAAGCTGTTCCAGTACAGCTACAACACCGGCATTTACCCAGCAATGTGGAAAATTGCCCAGGTATGTCCTGTACACAAAAAGCAGGACAAATCCAACCCGGCCAATTACTGCCCCATCCGTCTACTCCTGATCATCAGCAAAATGATGTAAGGGGTTGTCGACAGTGCCATCAAGTGGGACTTACTCAGCAATAACTGCTCAGTGATGCTCAGTTTGGGTTCCACCAGGGCTACTCAGCTACTGACCTCATTACAGCCTTGGTCCAAACATGCACAAAAGAGCTGAACTCAAGAGGTGAGGTTAGAGTGACTGCCCTTGACATCAAGACAACATTTGACTGAGTATGGCATCAAGGAGCTCTCGTAAAACTGGAGTCAATGAGGATCAGGGGGAAAGCTCTCCATTGGTTGGAGTCACAAAGGATAATGGTTGTGGTTGTTGGAGCTCAACCATCTCAGTCCCAGGACATCACTACAGGAGTTCCTCAGGGTGGTGTCCTAGGCCCAACCATCTTCGGCTGTTTCATCAATGACCTTCCCTCCATCATAAGGTCAGAAGTGGGGATGTTCGCTGATGATTGCACAATGTTCAGCACCATTCGCAACTCCTCAGATACTGAAGCAGTCCATGTCCATATGCAGCAAGACATGGACAACATCCAGGCTTGGGCTGATAAGTGGCAAGTAACATTCACACCACACAAGTGCCAGGCAATGACCATCTCAAACAAGACAGAATCTAGCCATCTCCCCTTGATGATGTTCAATGATGTTCCACCTGCCAAGAATGAGGACAATTAATTTCACCACATGAACAGTGATTTGAAACAGTTGTTGGTGAAGAAAGAACTTGCTTTAAAAAAACAATTGGAGACTTTGGCTGGAGAGAGACATTAGCATATCAACAGACAGTACTCCAAAGGACAAAGGAGCTATTCCCTGCTCCAATTTAATTGACAATGGACTTTTGTTTACCAGACGTTGAAGCATTCCAGGTTAACTACTAAGATGGCTGAATACACAAACAAATGTGGTGAGGCAAGTTTAGTCACATGACTAAAAGCAAAATACTGCGGATGCTGGAAATCTGAAACAAAAACAAGAAATGCTGGAATCACTCAGCAGGTCTGGCAGCATCTGTGGAAAGAGAAGCAGAGTTAATGTTTCGGGTCAGTGACCCTTCTTCTGAAACGTTAACTCTGCTTCTCTTTCCACAGATGCTGCCAGACCTGCTGAGTGATTCCAGCATTTCTTGTTTTTGTTAGTCACACGACTAACTGACTGTTGGTGCTTTTTGAATGTGAACATCCAACAAAGAATTTGAAATCAGATAGCTGTTTTCTCCTGGACTGAGAACACCTCTCTCCTGTTTGCTCTCATCTCACTCTCACCAGCTTCGGAAACCATTGAAGACACATGAACTCCAAGAGAGAAAAGTCTCCTACAGTGAACAAGGTTTAAGACTAATACTGGGCCCCAACGAAAGCAAGACTACTTACAAAAGGACTAGAGTGAGCTTGAAGAACAGTAAACAAGAAACTCTTCTGATATTGACTCAAACCACTCCATTTTATGTTTTCTTCTGCTCTTTTCTGTCCATATTTGCATGTGTGTATCATGTGTTCATGCTAGTGTGGGCGCGTCGTATATCCATTGGCGTTAACCATATTAGAGTTTACGTTTAAGGTTTAATAAATTTCACTTTCTTCTTTAAACCTCAGAAAGCCTGCTTATGCGCATTTCTTTGCCTTATAATTGGAAAGTGGTGAACAAGGATTCACCAAAGGGGGAGCTCAAAACACAATGTGTTTAAAATTAAACCCTGTTACAATGAGACCAATGAAAACAGTAAAAGACCCCTAGACACCTTTCCCACCTGGTCGTGACACAGGCAATGACCACTTCAAACAAGAGAGTATCTAACCATCTCCCCCTGATGTTCAATGGCATTACCATCACCGAATCCCCCACTATCAACATCCTGGGCGTCACCATTGACCAGAAATGGAACTGGACCAGCCACATAAATGCTGTGGCTGCAAGAGCAGGTCAGAGGCTGGGAAATCTGCGGCGATTAGCTCACCTCCTGACTCCCCAAAGCCTGTCCACCATCTACAAGGCAGAAGTCAGGAGTGTGATGGAATAATCTCCACTTGTCTGCATGGGTGCTGGTCCAACAACACTCAAGAAGCTCAACACCATTCAGGACAAAACAGTCCGCTTGATTGACCACCTTCAACATTCACTCCCTCCACCACCAATGCACAGTGGCAGCACTATGTACCATATACAAGATGTAGTGCAGCAACTCACCAAGGCTCCTTCGACAGCACCTTCCAAACCCACGGCCTCTACCACCCAGAAGGACAAGGGCAGCAGATTCATGGGAATAACACCACCTGCAAGTTCCCCTCCAAGCCACACACCATCCTGACTTGGAACTATGATTTAGATTTAGAGATACAGCACTGAAACAGGCCCTTCGGCCCACCGAGTCTGTGCCGACCATCAACCACCCATTTATACTAATCCTACACTAATCCCATATTCCTACCACATCCCTACCTGTCCCTATATTTGCCTACCACCTACCTATACTAGGGACAATTTATAATGGCCAATTTACCTATCAACCCGCAAGTCTTTGGCATGTGGGAGGAAACCGGAGCACCCGGAGGAAACCCATGCAAACACAGGGAGAACTTGCAAACTCCACACAGGCAGTACCCAGAATTGAACCCGGGTCGCTGGAGCTGTGAGGCTGCGGTGCTAACCACTGCGCCACTGTGCCGCCATTCCTTCACTGTCGTTGGGTCAAAATCCTGGAACTCCCTTCCTAACAGCACTGTTGGTGTACCTACACCCCAAGGGTTCAAGAAGGCAGCTCACCACCACCTTCTCAAGGGCAATCAGGGATGGGCAATAAATGCTCACCTCGCCAGAGGTGCCCACATCCCCCGAATGAATAAAAAAAAATTTCACACCCAGATAGTTATGTACAATCCTCAATACTTATTTCTGTTAGTCCGCAAAACTTTCTTGCAATTTTGTTCTACACTATCAATGCAACTAGCTGATTTCTCTAGCCTGATTTAAGGTTTTGTGTATCAAATTTCTTCACTGTAAAATAATGTAATAAATTTGAAGCTATGGTTTTACTTTAAAGCAAGTTAGCATTTCAGCTTACAAATCAAGTTCAAAGATACAATTTTGCATAGAAATAGATATGAGTATTCACACCTAGACCAAGCTTCATATATCCATTAATGTCATTAACCATGTATGGTTAGATTGGGGGGCACCTATGAAAAAGCATCCACTTCCTGGATAATCAACAGACCAAACTACTTGCCTATATTCTGTTCCAATGAAAGGTCACGGACCTGAAACATTAACTCTGTTTCTCTCTCCACAGATGCTGCCTGCTGAGTATTTCTAGCACTTTCTGTTTTTGTTTCAGATTTCCAGCACCCGCAGTATTTTGCTTTTGAACTTGCCTCTATTCTTGCAGACAGCTGTGGCTCCAGCTGTGTTTTTAATCACTTGTTTGACCCTTTTGATAAACATCCTGACGTTCCTTTGTTTGATCATATTTACGTAGGCATGAGTATAAGAGAGTAAATTAAAATGAATAACTGTGTAAGTTAGGTCAATTATTGTGATTGCTTCTTCGAGATATTGCTGGACATTTTGAGGCAACATGAAAATATCATACCTACAAAAAGCTGAACAACTTGCCTACTGGGAACCTCAGAGCAGCCACCTTGGGGGACCTATAAGCAATTGAAAGGCCTTTATATATAACATCCTGACGTTCCTTTGTTTGATCATATTTACGTAGGCATGAGTATAAGAGAGTAAATTAAAATGAATAACTGTGTAAGTTAGGTCAATTATTGTGATTGCTTCTTCGAGATATTGCTGGACATTTTGAGGCAACATGAAAATATCATACCTACAAAAAGCTGAACAACTTGCACGGAACACAAAAGTCCGAGTGTATCAGGCCTGTGTCCTCAGTACCTTGCTCTACGGCAGCGAGGCCTGGACAACGTATGCCAGCCAAGAGCGACGTCTCAATTCATTCCATCTTCGCTGCCTTCGGAGAATACTTGGCATCAGGTGGCAGGACTATATCTCCAACACAGAAGTCCTTGAAGCGGCCAACACCCCCAGCTTATACACACTACTGAGTCAGCGGCGCTTGAGATGGCTTGGCCATGTGAGCCGCATGGAAGATGGCAGGATCCCCAAAGACACATTGTACAGCGAGCTCGCCACTGGTATCAGACCCACCGGCCGTCCATGTCTCCGTTATAAAGACGTCTGCAAACGTGACATGAAATCGTGTGACATTGATCACAAGTCGTGGGAGTCAGTTGCCAGCATTCGCCAGAGCTGGCGGGCAGCCATAAAGACAGGGCTAAATTGTGGCGAGTCGAAGAGACTTAGTAGTTGGCAGGAAAAAAGACAGAGGCGCAAGGGGAGAGCCAACTGTGCAACAGCCCCAACAAACAAATTTCTCTGCAGCACCTGTGGAAGAGCCTGTCACTCCAGAATTGGCCTTTATAGCCACTCCAGGCGCTGCTTCACAAACCACTGACCACCTCCAGGCGCGTATCCATTGTCTCTCGAGATAAGGAGGCCCAAAAGAGTATCAAATTTCTTCACTGTAAAATAATGTAATAAATTTGAAGCTATGGTTTTACTTTAAAGCAAGTTAGCATTTCAGCTTACAAATCAAGTTCAAAGGTACAATTTTGCATAGAAATAGATATGAGTATTCACACCTAGACCAAGCTTCATATATCCATTAATGTCATTAACCATGTATGGTTAGATTGGGGGGCACCTATGAAAAAGCATCCACTTCCTGGATAATCAACAGACCAAACTACTTGCCTATATTCTGTTCCAATGAAAGGTCACGGACCTGAAACATTAACTCTGTTTCTCTCTCCACAGATGCTGCCTGCTGAGTATTTCTAGCACTTTCTGTTTTTGTTTCAGATTTCCAGCACCCGCAGTATTTTGCTTTTGAACTTGCCTCTATTCTTGCAGACAGCTGTGGCTCCAGCTGTGTTTTTAATCACTTGTTTGACCCTTTTGATAAACATCCTGACGTTCCTTTGTTTGATCATATTTACGTAGGCATGAGTATAAGAGAGTAAATTAAAATGAATAACTGTGTAAGTTAGGTCAATTATTGTGATTGCTTCTTCGAGATATTGCTGGACATTTTGAGGCAACATGAAAATATCATACCTACATAAAGCTGAACAACTTGCCTACTGGGAACCTCAGAGCAGCCACCTTGGGGGACCTATAAGCAATTGAAAGGCCTTTATATATAAATCCTGGCCTTGTGTGTGTGCATACATTTCAAATTATAATAAGGTATTGTATTTGTCACAAATAAGAAAAGAAAAAATAATTCAAGATAAGACATGTGATAGGCAGGAACACCAAGTCTGGTGAATTTCTTGGCCCAGAGCAAATCTGATCTGGAACTCAGTAAAATATATCATTAAGCCAGAAGCAAAGTTTTCATCCTGCAACAAGTAGAGAAAGTTTGATTTTAGAAAGAGTTAATATAGAAGCGGTCTTTTCTTGCTAATATACCTTTCCTTGCTAAACGACAAGATGGAAGCTCGAGCCTAGCTGTCTGCAATAATATAGGCAATTAGTTTGGTCTGTAGATTATCCAGGAAGTGGATGCTTTGTCATAGGTACCAATCTAAAAATACATGGTTAAAGCATTAATGGATAGATGAAGCTTGGTCTAGGTGTGAATACTCATCAAATGATTCTATGCAAAATTGTATCTTTGAACTTAATTTGTGAGCTGAAATGTAATGCCAACTTATCCCAACATATTTTGTTCAGTTTGGCTGAGCTTCTAAAATTAACATTTGGATTCAATAGTCTGCCTTAGGAATTGCATTGTCCATGTACAACCATCACATAAAGAGGTCAACATAAGATTGTTGCCTCTGAAAATTTTCCAGATTACCAAACTATGTAAGAAATGCATTCTGAAAAAATATTTTGAGCATACAATTGTTTCTTGAAGTACCTATGCCAGCATTGTTTTTGTCTTTCTGTTTTGGTGTAATTATATATTTGTAAATAAATCAGACTTTCATACCAAACCCTGTCACCAGGTTTCATGGAGGCACCCAAGTTGGCACGAGCTGGACCTCATCATCACAAGGCGAGCCTCCATAAACAGTGTCCAAATCACATGCAGCTTCCACAGTGCGAACTGCGACACCGACCACTCCCTGGTGTGCAGCAAGGTTAGACTCAAACCAAAGAAGCTACATTACTCCAAGCAGAAGGGTTGCCCGCGCATCAACACTAACAGAATTTCTTATCCACAGCTGTTACATAAGTTTCTAAATTCATTTGAAAAAGCCCTTCAAAACACTCCTACAGGGGATGCAGAGACCAAGTGGGCCCACATCAGAGACGCCATCTATGATTCAGCAATGACCACCTTTGGCAAACGTGAGAAGCACAATGCAGGCTGGTTTCAATCTCACTTTGAAGGGCTGGAACCTGTCATAGCGGCTAAGTGCACTGCACTGTTGAACTACATGAAAGCCCCCAGTGAGTTAACATCCGTAGCACTTAAAGCAGCCAGAAGCACTGCACAAAGAACAGCCAGGCGCTGCGCAAATGACTACTGGCAACACCTCTGCAGTCGTATTCAGCTGGCCTCCGACACCGGAAACATCAGAGGAATGTATGATGGCATTAAGAGAGCTTTTGGGCCAACCATCAAGAAGATCGCCCCCCTCGAGTCTAAATCAGGGGACACGATCACTGACCAATGCAAGCAAATGGACCGCTGGGTAGAGCAGTACCTAGAACTGTACTCCAGGGTAAATGTTGTCACTGAGACCGCCCTCAATGCAGCCCAGTCCCTGGCAGTCATGGATGAGCTGGACAAACAGCCAACAAAATTGGAACTCAGTGATGCCATTGATTCTCTAGCCAGTGAAAAAGCCCCTGGGAAGGATGGCATTACCCCTGAAATAATCAAGAGTACCAAGCCTGCCATACTGTCAGCACTCCATGAACTGCTTTGCCTGTGCTGGGATGAGGGAGCAGTACCACAGGACATGCACGATGCCAATATCATCACCCTCTATAAGAACAAGGGTGACCGTGGTGACTGCAACAACTACCATGGAATCTCCCTGCTCAGCATAGTGGGGAAAGTCTTCGCTCGAGTCATTTTAAACAGACTCCAGAAGCTGGCTGAGCATGTCTACCCTGAGGCACAGTGTGGCTTCCGATCAGAGAGATCCACCATTGACATGCTGTTCTCCCTTTGCTAGCTACAGGAGAAATGCCGCAAACAACAGATGCCCCTCTACGTTGCTTTCAGAGATCTCACCAAAGCCTTTGACGTCATCAGCAGACGTGGTCTCTTCAGACTACTAGCAAAGATCGGATGTCCACCAAAGCTACCAAGTATCATCACCTCATTCCATGACAATATGAAAGGCACAATTCAGCATAGCAGTGCCTCATCAGATCCCTTTGCTATCCTGAGTGGCGTGAAACAGGGCTGTGTTCTCGCACCTACACTGTTTGGGATCTTCTTCTCCCTGCTGTTCTCACATGCGTTCAAGTCTTCAGAAGAACGAATTTTCCTCCACACAAGATCAGATGGCAGGTTGTTCTACCTTGCCCATCTTAGAGCGATGACCAAAGTATGGAAGGTCCTCATCAGGGAACTCCTCTTTGCTGATGATGCTGCATTAACATCCCACACAGAAGAGAGTCTGCAAAGACTCATCGACAGGATTGCGGCCGCCTGCAACGAATTTGGCCTAACCATCAGCCTCAAGAAAACAAACATCATGGGACAGGACATCAGAAATGCTCCATCCATCAATATTGGCGACCACACTCTGGAAGTGGTTCAAGGGTTCACCTACCTAGGCTCAACTATCACCAGTAACCTGTCTCTCGATACAGAAATAAACAAGCGCATGGGAAAGGCGTTTGCTGCTATGTCCAGACTGGCCAAGAGAGTGTGGGAAAATGGCGCACTGACCCGGAACACAAAGGTCCAAGTGTATCAAGCCTGTGTCCTCAGTACCTTGCTCTACAGCAGCGAGGCCTTGACAACGTATGTCAGCCAAGAGCGAGGTCTCAATTCATTCCATCTTCGCTGCCTCCGGAGAATCCTTGGCATCAGGTGGCAGGACCGTATCGCCAATGTAAAAGTCCTCGAAGCGGCCAACATCCCCAGCATAAACACCCTACAGAGCCAGCGGCGCTTGAGATGGCTTGGCCATGTGAGTCGCATGGAAGATGGCAGGATCCCCAAGGACGCATTGTACAGCGAGCTCGTCATTGGTATCAGACCCACCGGTCGCCCATGTCTCCACTTTAAAGATGTCTGCAAACGCGACATGTAGCCTTGTGACATTGACCACAAATCGTGGGTGTCAATTGCAAGTGATCGCCAGAGCTGGCGGACAGCCATAAAGGCGGGGCTAAAGAGTGGCGAGTCAAAGAGACTTAGCAGTTGGCAGGAAAAAAGACAGAAGTGCAAGGAGAGAGCCAACTGTGGAACAGCCCCAACAACCAATTTTATCTGCAGCACCTGTGAAAGAGTCTGCCACTCCAGGCGCTGCTTCACAAACCACTGACCACCTCTAGGCGCTTACCCATTGTCTCTCGAGACAAGGAGGCCAAAGAAGAAGAAGAAATAAATCCGACTATTAGTTTTAGCCGGAATATAATGGTTTGTCAAAGTAATGTCTGCTGCCTTTCAAAATAGACAGCAGCATGCACATGGTCTGCAATGTATTTTATGATTAGTTGAAGGGCAATTGTTGGTGCTGTATCATGCTATTCCAATCACTCAAAGAAGGGTTTGGTTACAAGGAGACTTAGTCTGCTTTTGGAAGCAACCTTTCTATTATGAACATAAATTGAAAGTGTTGGGAGGAAGCCTAATTGTAATAGTCAGCTGAACAAAAAATATATAATTTATGTTTAGTATAACAGTTGATTATGTGATAAAGAAATAAATTGGTTTTACTTCTGAATTTTCTATTCAGCTTGTACAAATATTTATTGTATTTGTTATATATGGTCAATTTAATATTGATATTAATAGATGTTGCCATCCTACAAGCTGCCCCTTGCTCTCCTGACATTGTAGGTATCAAATTCACTTGAAGGTATTGCTTCATTCAGACTTGGCTTTCAGGAACATCCCTGCCTAAAAAGCGATAATGACGGCTGAGAGCATAAACATCACCACCACCAATAATAATATATTGTAAAATTTTATCCTCATGTATTCTTTTAAAAACAAAATTTGCAAACTTATTCATTACCCTACAAGGACCCAAGGTCTCAAATGCCCTTTAATTATAAAATTATTTTCTCTCCATTGTCTGCACACTTTTTGGTTCTGGTCTGAAGTCTCTTTATGCAACACATTAACTAGAATTCAGGTAGTAGAATTGTTCCACAATTTTTCCTTCTTTTGTATTAGATTCTGAAGAAAGTACATTCACATTTTATGAAGGCACTACACATATGGGTGTACATTTACACATATATACTTTATGAAACCACAATATTTCAACATGTACTGCCACCACTTATGACATTTCCTTTTGTCAATAACAGTTCTATACCCAGGTAACTTGCTGGAAGTCAAAACTCCCATCCTTCTTTTTCCCAAGTGTTCCTAAATATACATATACATCTTTTTTTGAATGCTATGTTCAAAGGAACCAACCAAGAAGGGAAGTATTGCCTTAAAGAATACACATTATAAGCTTCCATTTCAATTACGACTTTTTAAAAATCACAAATTTAAAAAAAGAATGTTGTTCCAAAGGCACCTTTAAATTAATTTTTTTTTAAATTTTCCTAAAGAAACCACATGATAGTTGTTTTAATTGGAGGGTTGATTGGATGGGAAGCTTTGTGGCTTCGTATCCAAAATATCAGTTCTGAGAAATCTGTAAGTATATATTTGTAACACTTTTTCAAAAAAAGTTTAACATTTTGGGGCAAATTGGTGATTCAGAAGTTCAGGACACTGCTTTCACCTCAGTGACCTGAATTTGAATACAGTCCATGCTGATTTTGGTTTTGACCATCTGGGGTGTGACACTTTTAGAAACTGATTGTCTTGCTTGAGTCTCCAAATCAAGCTACAGAGAAATTCACAAAAATATAGTTTGTTGGCCCAACATGTATTTTCTCATTGCGACATATTCCACTTACCCAAGGTGAGAGAACTTAGGCACAGGTTGACGAGAGCCAAGACTTCAGGCTCCCAAGTGTGTGCAAAAATATTGCAGTTTAGCCAAGTAAAACTGTGAAGCTTACCAGCACAGAACACTACTACGTTTTCTATTGCTTGTCTAACCAGCTTCCAACAACAAATTCCATGAACAAACCAGACTGGCTGGTCAATCATTAGTAATGTCCTGGAATTCTTCTTAGGCTGCAGTGTCAGATTATTGAGTTGCCCCTAGAGGGTATTCTTGGCTCCGATCTGCCATTTCCAGGTACGCCATCTTGGAACCACCTTGACCCCAAAGAGACTCACTGAACTTCTCTAGCCCTCAAGTTGCAAGTTGATCTGCCCATACACATGGTTAGAAAACATCCTCCATATGCTGGCTGTAAAAACTTTGTGCAAAATGAACATCCTGAACCCAATTCGGAATGAGTATGGATCCACAGCACAATACTAGTCCTAATTTCATACCAATTGGCAGCCTCACTCAGTGTGTGTGAGATGGAAAATATCACTATTGCAGCTGGAGGTGCCCTTCTGAGGGTTTTGGTTTAAGACATTTTATATAGGCAGGGTAGAGGTATCTTTACATTTATTTGAGTGGTCCTTAATTTGAGAGCGCATACTGTTAGCATTAGGCTCAGTAACAATAACATTCGTCACCTTGACAGACACAAGAAACCACCAAAAATTAAAAAAAAGTTGAGCGGTCTAAAATGTGGATAGAGCACCTGCGCTTAAAATTATGAATGCTTTGCCCTCCGGATTCAAATATCTAATAATTGAACATTTGAAAGAAATACTTCAGATAAGATACTGCAACATATTTGCTTATTTCCAAAGTTGAAGTAATGATCTGAATTAGATTTTGTTCTCTCTGCTCCTGAAGAGTGTTGGATTAAGGATACACAAACGGCAGTTTGCCCCTTGAACCTTGCTGAAATTATCATTTTTCATTGGCAAGCTTTAATAGAAGTGTTAGCAGAGTATTTGACTGGAAAGGATGGAAGGGATCACAGCCCAAGTTTGATTGTGTTTTGACCCACTGAACCACAGTAGAAGTCACTGCATTGTGATTAGGAACAGGATCAAAATGCCTACTTTAGTATTGCACTTCTGAAGGAAAGGGAAGGGGAGATGCTGAGGCCAATTGTGCCCCTATCTGTACCTGTCTAAGATCAGCGAAGGCAGCACAGACTTGAGATCCAACCTGGGACTTTACTACTTTTTTATGTCACAGTTATTGTTTATTCCTACAAAGCCCTTCTTTTGCATAACGACAGTCTTTGCACTTCAAAGTAGCTAAAACAATTCTAGAGTCAGAGAAATCAGGTGATCTCACATTAACTCTTGCTTAATGACAAGACAGAAATCTTGGTTAGCAGTACAACAATTATCCCAGAACAAAGACTTTTTTCAAAAGCAAAGACTGCAGGGGTATAACACCTAAAGAACAAAGGGTTTCACCCTCCCAGACATTCAGATCGTAAACAAAGAGTCAGTGTTTTTTTTTATTCGTTTCATGGGATGTGGGCGTCACTGGCTAGGCCAGCATTTATTGCCCACCCCAAATTGCCCTTGAGAAGGTGGTGGTGAGCTGCCTTCTTGAACCGCTGCAGTCCATGTGGGGTAGATACACCCACAGTGCTGTTAGGAAGGGAGTTCCAGGATTTTGACCCAGCGACAGTGAAGGAACAGCGATATAGTTCCAAGTCAGGATGGTGTGTGGCTTGGAGGGGAACTTGCAGGTGGTGGTGTTCCCATGCATTTGCTGCCCTTGTCCTTCTAGTTTGTAAAGGTCGCAGGTTTGGAAGGTGCTGTCTAAGGAGCCTTGGTGTGTTGATGCAGTGCATCTTGTAGATGGTACACACTGTTGCCACTGTGTGTCGGTGATGGAGGGAGTAAATATTTGTTGGCAGGGTGCCAATCAAGCGGGCTGCTTTGTCCTGGATGATGTCAAGCTTTTTGAGCGTTGTTGGAGCAGCAGCCATCCAGGCAAGTGAAGAGTATTCCATCACACTCCTGACTTTTGCCTT